>NC_041386.1:504499301-504542557 GCF_002162155.2 Triticum dicoccoides | reverse complement strand
GTTGGATGAACAGTTCCTGGTGGGGGTGGATGAACATGACCCCGATCGATCGAGCCAGTTGGGGCTAGATGAACAGGACCCCGTGGAGGGCTGGATGAATAGGACCACCCTGTGGAGGGCAGGATGAACAGTTTTTCTAGCATTTGATCAATAAAAGGTAAAGGGTAATGATCCTTTTTAGCAACTTTATTTAATTTGCGGAAATCAATTACCATTCTATAACCTGTAACAATTCTTTGTGGGATCAATTCATCTTTATCATTAGGAACAACAGTAATACCTCCCTTCTTAGGGACACAATGGACAGGACTTACCCACTGACTATCAACAACGTGATAAATTATACCTGCCTCTAGAAGATTTAGTATTTATTTTCTTACCACTTGTTTCATCTTAGGATAACCGTCGTTGGTGATCAACAACCGGTTTCGTGTCTTTCTCCAATTTTATTTTGTGCTGGCATAGAGTGGGACTAATGCCCTTAAGATCATCAAGCGTATATCCAATAGCAGCACGATGCTTCTTGAGAGTTTTCAATAATTTCTTTTCGTCATGCTCTAAAAGGTTAGCACTAATAATAACATGATATATCTTTTTCTCATCAAGATAAGCATATTTTAGAGTATCAGGTAAAGGTTTAAGCTCAAACATGGGATCACCCTTGGGTGGGGGAGGACGCCCTAGAATTTCAACAGGCAAGTTGTGCTTCAAAATAGGTCCTTGTTTAAAGAATACTTCATCTATTTCCCTTCTTTCATTCATGAATATATCATTTTCATGGTCGAGCAAATATTGTTCTAAAGGATCACTAGGAGGCACGGCAATAGAAGCAAGACAAATAATTTCATCTTAGTAGGCAATTCTTTATCATGGGGTTGTCTATGAAATTTAGCAAAATTAAACTCATGAGACATATCCCCCAAACCAATAGTAACAACATCCTTTTTGCAATCTATCCTAGCTTTAAAAGTATTCAAGAAGGGTCTACCAAATATAATGGGACAAAAGTTATCTTGTGGGGAACCAACAACAAGAAAATCAGCAGGATATTTAACTTTCCCACACACTACAAAAAAAGACACATCCATGACATTTTGGGCCGAACAAATTTTTTCTGTCATACTTATGACACTTCTATGACAGTAATTGTGACAAAACATGGTATCATCATAGATGTGGTGGGGTCCTACTTCTATGACAAAAAATCATGATAGACAATGGGCTTTTCGTCCTGGGCGGGCCGGAGACGCAGCTGCATGACATTCTTTGGGACGTCCATGAAGGGAAAAATCTTGGTAGAAGCGAGGGCGAGGAAAATATCAGGGTGTTCCCGGTTACGGTGGGTGGTCGGGGCCGAGCTATGCGTGTTTCTCTCATACACGCACGCACGTGGGTGCGAGGCGTTGGGCTCTAACTGAACCCGAGCAAGGCGTTGGGCTCTAACTGAACCCGAGCGATTGCACTGCAGGCTACACGTTACTGAACCCGAGCGATTGATCGATGGCTGTTAACTGAACCCGATCGAGCTATTCCTTCGCTACTGCTGCTAACTGAAGTCGATCGATGCTGCCTCTGGATGAGCAGTGAGCGTTGCTGGGTGGGTTTGGATGAACAGTTCCTGGTGGGGGTGGATGAACATGACACCGTGGTGTTGCCTCTGGATGAACAGTGAGCATTGCCGGAGGGGGGGGGGTTGGATGAACAGTTCCCGGTGGGGGTGGATGAACAGGACCCCGTGGTGTTACCTCTGGATGAACAGGACTCCGATCGATCGAGCCAGTTGGGGCTGGATGAACAGGACCCCGTGGAGGGCTGGATGAATAGGACCACCCCATGGAGGGAAGGATGAACAGTAGATGGTGGAGGGCAGGATGAACAGTAGCCCGTGGAGGGGTGGTTGAATAGGAGCCCGTGGAGAGGGCTGGTTGAATAGTAGTCGGTTGAGTAGCACACGGTGGAGGCTGGATGAACAGGAGCGCGTGGATGAATAGTCGCAGGTGGAGGCTGGAGGAGGTCGACGGTGGATGAATAGTAGCTCGTGGAGGCTAGAGGGGGTCGATGGTGGAGATGAACAGTATCCCCTGGAGTCCCGTTTTGCGGTACGCCACACCCCTCCCGATGAACAGGACCCCCGTTTCGACCGTAGCGCTCCAACACAAGTCCGTTTCCTCCGTTTTGCGGTACGCCACACCCCTCCCGATAAACATGACCCCTGTTACGACCGTAGTAGGTCCGTTTCCTCCATTTTGTGGTACGCCAGACCCCTCCCGATCAACTGGATCCCGTTTCGAATGTGGCCGGTCAAAGACAAGGCCGTTTCCTCCATTCTGCGGTACGCCAGGCCTCGTTTCCATCGTCTGTTCCGTCCAAGCCCTCCCGATGAACACGACGCATTCCGTTGCCTCCCCATGAACACGACGCATTCCGTTGCCTCCCTATGAACACGACGCATTCCATTGCCTCCCCGTGAACACGATGACGAGGCTGTTTCTCCATTCCGACCCAGCCATGTACACGAGTCATGGCCGTACGTATGCGCGATCAGGCGTTCGAGACCCCGCCCATATGTACACATACATGGCCGTATTTTCTTTCTGGCACCCTGGCCGCTGTACGTACGTGTACATGCTACGTGCGCGCCTCTACTACGACACATGCGCGCCTCTACATCCACCAGTATATATGTACGTAGACATTCCCGACCAGAATGACAACGCTACGTACGCTTCGACCAGGTGGGTCCCGACTGTCACGCACTTCCTTGCCTGCGAAGATGTAGCTGGTGGGTCCTAGCAGTCAGGGGGCGAATCGTTTCTTTTTTGCCCGGTCGCACTTCCTTTCGTGCGAAGATGTAGCTGGTGGGTCCCAGCAGTCAGGGGGAAACGTTTTTTCGCGAAATACGGTGGCCCGTTCGGTGGGTCCCGCTGTCAGGTGGAGGAATAATTATTTTGCATGTAATAAGGAGGCACTTCCTTACTGCGGCTGTGGACCCAGCTGTCAGCCTCTCCACGTACAGTCCATGTCCGATGGAAGTTGTTCCTTGACCACATTGACCACGCCGCGCCGAGAGCACCAGGGCGGTGGATGACGGCGAGGCCTAGGAAGGGGACGACGCGGAGCCGGGGAAGACGCGGCAGTGGATGCCCACGCATAGAGGAGTACGAGGGTTCACTGGTTCGCTGCGGTGTGAGGCTGCCGTCGCCGCAGAATAACAAGGGGTGTGGGTGAGTAGAAGGATGGACTGGCCAGCGGTGGGAGTAGTAGGGGGCGGTGAGGCCTCCGCCGCATCACAGCCGGCCACGGGAGGCAGGAGCACAAGGCACGACCGGCGCTGGTTTGGGCGGCTGGAGCAAGAAGACCAGAGGTTGAAGAAGCACTACGGCCATTGGATGGACATCATACGATCACTGGAGCTAGAATCGTGCATATTGACTAAGTTGACAAAGCCCTCCGTCCCCGTCAACTTAGTAGGCCCACAAGTCAGCCTGCCACTATACTGGGTCCCAGCTAACAGGGGGAGTATTCATTTTTTTGTGCGTAATAAGGATGCACTTCCTTGCGTGCGAAGATATAGCTGGTGGGTCCGAGCTGTCAGCGGCGGTAACATTTTTTTACGAAATACAGAGGCCCTTTCGGTGGGTCCCTGATGTCAGGTGGAGGAATCATTATTTTGCGCGTAATAAGGAGGCATTTCCTTGCATGCGGCCATGGACCCAGCTGTCGGCCTCTCCACGTAAAGTCCACTTCAGAGGCATGTCGGTCGTTGACCACGTTGACCAGGCCGCGCCGAGAGCACCAGGGCGGTGGAGGACGACGAGGCCTAGGAAGGGAACGACATGGAGGCAGGGAAGACTCGGTGGTTGTTTCCCACGCGGAGGGGAGTATGACTGTACGAGGGTTTACTGGTTCGTCTGCCGTCGCCGGAGAATAACAGCAGGTGTGGGTGAGTAGAGGGATGGCTAGGCCAGCGATGGGAGTACGGTGGGGCGGTGAGGCCTGCGTGGCAGCAGAGCCGGCCGCGGGGAGGAGGGAGCAGGCAGTCCCGCCGGCGCCTGTTTGAGCGGCTGGAGCAGGAAGAGCAGAGATTGAAGAAGCACGACGGCCGTTGGATGGCCATCCAACAATCACTGCTTGTGCGTCAACCTTTTTTTTAGGAAAGCCTCAAATCTGTGGAAAACATCATACAGCCCATCTGCCATTATTTCTAATAATTTACAACCCATTTGGTAATTATTAAAGTTTTTTTGGAGCCCATATTCTTTTTGTTAGCATTACAGCCCATATTGTGGCCACGATTAAAAAATATAACAAATTTTGCATATTTCGGTGCGGTCCAAACTGTTTTTAATCCCGAAATTTCAACTCACAATCAAACTGATTTTAAAAATAAATGTATATCAATATAAAATCCAAAAAATTCTCCACACATAAAAAATCAATGTAATTTCAAATCTCGAAATGAAAAAAAGATATTTGAAACTAATTGCCGGTTTGATGTGTTTTAAAAATGTACAACCCATTTCTCATTACTGATGGGCCATTTTCTCGGCCAGCCGAATGAAAGCTCTTCTCGTCTTGAAATATTTGCAGCCCAACAGGCCTGACAAAGCGACTTACTTGGCAAATCACAAAAAACTGGGCTGTGGCCATGGACACAGTTGTCAGCCTCTCCATGTATAGTACTCTTCCGATGGAATGTCGTTGACCACGTTGACCACGCCGCGCCGAGAGCACCAAGGCAGTGGACGAAGGCGAGGCCTAGGAAGGGGACAATGCGGAGCTGGGGAAGACGCGGCAGTGGATGCCCACACGGAGAGGAGTACGAGGGTTCACTGGTTCAGCTGCGGTGCGAGGCTGCCGTCGCCGCAGGTCCTGGCTAGCGGTGGGAGTAGTAGGGGGCGATGAGGCCTCATCAGCAGCACGGCCGGCCACTGGAGGCAGGAGTAGGCGGTCTCCCCGACGCTGGTTTGGGCGGCTGGTGTAAGAAGAGTAGCGACTAAAGAAGCAACATGACCGTTCGATTCAAATCCAGCGGTTACTGCTGCTAGAATCGTTTGTTGACTAAGTTGACAAGCCCTGCGTACGCGTCAACTTAGTAGGCCCACAGGTCAGCCTCCCAACCGGTGCGCCCCAGATGTCAGTGGGAGGAATCATTTTTTTCGCGTAATAAGGAGGCAGTTGATTGCGTGCGGCCAGGCCAGCGGAGGGAGTAGGGTGGGCCGGGGAAGCCTGCGTGGCATCACAGCGGGCCACAAGAGGAGGGAGCAGGCAGTCCCGCCGGCGCTAGTTTAGGCGGCTGGAGCAGGAAGATCAGAGATTGAAGAAGCACATCGGCCGTTGGATGGACATCCAACACTAACTGCTGCTAGAATCATGTGTTCACTCACAAAGCCTTGCGTAAACAAGTCAGCCTCGAAATCTGTGGCGTGTACAACCCATTTGCTATTATTTTTATAAGTTTTACTCATTTTCTAATTCATATGGAATTTATTGCAGCCCGTTTTCCATTTTAGAATTGCTGGCCGTTTTCTGGTCAGTACCAGGGTCAAAAAAATTAACTAAATATGTCAGAAATTTTGAAAATTCGCAAATTTTTGCTGGGGAACGAAATATTCTTAATCCAAAAATTAATAGCCATACTAAAACAAATTTAAAAACAAATTAGTACTATGTCATGTTAAATCCAATGAAATACGTATAAGATATCAGTGAAGAACAAAAACAAAAAAAAGAAACTTATATCCCATTTGCTATAATTTTTTTTGGAATTTTCAACCCCTTTTGATATTACTTTTAACAGACATTGACCATACTCTTAAGCCAGGCCGGAATGCATCCCTCCTCGTCTTTAAAGACTTGCAACCCAGTAATTTGGAGAAAACAAATAGGCCTAGCTTGGGTATTCTTCAAAAAGAAATACTGGGCTACCTACTTTCCAAAGAAGTGGTGCATGAGCATTTTGCTTTATTTATTTACTTACTTACTTACTTACTTACTTACTTACCTGTTGGGCCTTCATCAGTGGGCTGCATGTTATCAACAAGTGGAAAATGTGTTCCGAGTTTCAAAAAAAAGTGTTCCGTACGATAAATAGTATGTGCTACATACGGTACGGGCACTAAAGGATCGAGCCATGCAACGACTTCCAAAACATTGTGTTTGTCGTTCTAACAACACATTTATTCAACCAACAGACGAAATATACTACCGATTGTACATTGAAAACAGCAGCATCAGCAACCAAGGCTGGGGGTGCAACAAAAGCAGTAAGCAGTCCAGAAGAGTGAAGACACAGCTCTCTCTTCCAAAGCAAACATCAGCCATCATTACAAAAGGGCTACCAAAAAAGAACAAGTGTATGCATCAAACTAAATAAAGATCCTACTACACCAAGTGTACGCATCTAACTAACTGGCTCAGTTAGACGTTACTATTTTTTAAGCTGTGGAGATTGGCTGACGGCTTGAACCAGATGGGTGCCTGACGGGGGAAACTCCAGCCAACAGGTCAAAGTCTGATTCTTGTGACCCTCTCTCCTACTTTGGGCTGCAGAGTGTGGCGGCACATATCAGGGTATGGTGCATGCAGAGACGCAGGGTATGCTGTGTACACACAGTTTTGCCTGATGAACAAAACTGCACTGCCATCATGATCCTTGCCGTCGGTTATCTCCTGGTTAATCGGATAATTTAGTCCAACAAACAGAGAGCATGTACCAAGGCTACTTACCAGCCTCCAGTCAAAAATTCCTGAAGGCCCAGAGAAGTTGGGGTCCTGCTCAAAGACCTTGCAGTGACTGTGATTGTATTCCGCGAAACAACATGTCTGGTATGTGCGAACGATCATCAATCTTTCGTTGTCGTCTGATCGAGCCAGGAACCACCTGCAACTGCCATGCCGCTTTTCTTTGAAAGGTTCTGGGATTAGGAAGGGTAGGGACACCAGGCGGCCTACAACATCATATGAAGTTGGAGTCAAATAAAAAAGGGCTCTTGGTTTAGTCAATCTTAAGAACAACATGTTATGAGCATGAATATTTTTTCAGCAAATGTTGACAGTAATATAAGCAAGCCATCATGATATCATAGGAAAGTAACATACTGCTATAACAGCCGTTTGTAGTGATGACTGGAGTAGGCCAGCAATACGTCCAGCCATAGATGGAGTCGACAACGTAAATGAAGCCCTTGTGTTCAATGGCATCAGAGAACCATGGAGGACGTATGATCCTGCGATGGACGTGTAGATTTATCCACTTACCGCAGTGACCTGTCAGATAGGCGAGACCGCGGTTGAAGAATGCAATTAGCTTGAAGTCTTTACAATTCGTAGATCTTGTGGGCACTTGGAAGATTACAACCTTGAGCAAATCAAACTTGGTATCATGTTGGCTACTGTAAGATTCCGAGTATTCTGGGCCGCGGTGCCAAAGCAGTGCAATGTAAATCGAAGGAAGGGGGATCAATCGCCGGGTGTAGACCTCCACGAGCATAGAGCTACCGCGACCATCGACGAGCACCATCCAAGACGTGTTCATGCCGACCCAATACATACCGTTAATGTAGTTGAGGCTGATGGGGATCGGATCGCAGGCAAGGGGGTTGATGCTCGCCACCCTACGATCATTATGCTGCGTGACATGCCGTTTCTGAAGATCAGGCGGCATCAACAAGCAAGGAGCTGGCTTAAAAAGCTCCAGCCCGAGGGCTTTGAGTAAAGGTACAGCCCCGACAAGCACGCGGAGAGCGACATGGTACTGAGATTGTCCACACGCGAAACAATGTGCTTGATTACCTCTGTGGGGAGCGAATTCCAGCCACTCTTTCGGCGGACGCTGCTCGGTTCTGCCATTGTTAGTACTTGGGTTTCAGACGAGGGGGGGAGGCGCCTTAGCGGGGATGGAAGATTGGACGAGATTATGTGCGGACAAAGATGGAGAAGCAAATATGTGCTGTGGGAAGTGGACAGGTGATGATGACTACAACATGCCGCTTGACTTACGAGACACATACCAGCAGCGTAGGGTCATGTCGATGCTAGACAACTTGCTTGAGTGATCACAGTACTGGTACTCCCAACAATTCTATGCCCTAACTTGCTTGAGTAGAGTAGTAGAGTAGGACTATGCTCTACTACTAGCACTGGAGGAGTAGTATATTCTAATCTAAAATAGTTACAAACTTCAATGCCCGAGCGTGGAACGACTACGAACCGTGCTCAAAGACCGTGTCTACGTGGTGTTTGGACATGGACGACAACCTCAACGCCAACGGTGCTGCTCCCGTTGCACCGTATGTGTTTCTGTCCTTCATGTTTGAAATCATGGTAGAATTCATGTTTCTACTCTGTATCCTACTACTATGCTAGTCCACATGATTAGTTGCGAACGACGACTTCTTCCCTGACCTTGGCAACCTCATCCTCGACGACATGGGCGATAGCGTCAACGCTGGCAACCAGTGAGATACAGGGTGTAGGAAGCGGTTTGGGAATTTGCATGCCTTTCCAACCAGTGAGATACTCCGTACAAAGTACGACAGAGAAATAACGACAGAGAAGGAAGCTAAAAGTAAACAATCAAACGAGCATTTTTGCATTTGTTATGCATTGAATCATTTCACAAGCTTGACTAGTGCTGGTTTTATACTTTTACAAAAACCGCGTCGTAATGTTAAAACGTGCATGTGCACGTACATAAGTAATAGTAGTACTCCCTCCGTCTAGGTGTATAAGTCTTCCCTCCTTCTTGGTCATGGTGCACAACCGAAGATGACTTATTGACCTGGACGGAGGGAGTAGCACAGTCTGCAAGCATATATCGAGAGAGACGTGTAGTATATAGTAAAGTTTGTGCTATATGCACGTACTTGCAAAATGCGTATGAATACACAAGGTTTCCAAACTTTCCCTTTTACATACTTAATTAAGGATGCTAAAAATTCCTGAATGTTCGGGATTTATCATTTGCATCCCAAAACAAATGAGATCGCCTTACGAAACAAAAATTATACTCCTCCTAAAAGCCACGGCGCTCGCAGGAGCGCTTGCGGCGCGCCACGAGTGCCCTGGTGCGCCGCCGTTTCCCAGCGCGCCGACACAACGCCTCTTCCTCAGCCTCGCAACTCGCCAGGTGCAGATTAGCGGCTTGCCGGCGGGCGAGCGCGATCTCACCGGTGTGGTGATCCGGCGCCAACAGGTACTCCTCCTTGCTGGAAGTGTGCAGTCCACGTACCGCCAAGCGTAGACGAGGCGCTTGGGCCCGACTGCACTTAGGGCAGCGGCACGGGCGTCCTCCGCCACCCTCACGGCCCTCGCACGAGCCTTCTGCCAAAGAGCCAATTGGCTAACTCTCTTGGACGCGACATAGGCCTCCCAGGAAGCTTGTTCCGCGGTGCGCTTCTCTTCCTGGGCCTTCTTCTCCGCCTCTATTTTGGCGCGCTCTACTGGTGGCAAAGCCTCCCACAAGGCGACATCCATTTCTTTTCAAAGCTCCTCAAGGCTGGGGGGCTCGGCGGGTGGTGCGACGTTCTACTCGTAGCGGGGAGCCGACACGTCCTCCGGCACGCGTGCTAGTGAGATTGGAAACACCGACGCGTCCACCTTGACGCGTCGCGGCGAGGAGCAGAACACCGACGCGTCCCCCTCGACTAGTGACGGTGAGGAACGGAATGGCGACGCGTCGCGTAGCGGCGAGGAGCGGAACACCGACGCGTCCTCCTCGACTAGTGGCGGCGAGGAACGGAACGGTGACGCGTGACCGTCCACGCGGTGCAGCGAGGGGCTCCTAGGGCTTGGGAGGGGCGATGCCATGGTGGTCAACGTGAGAGGGAGGGGGAGGAGATAGCGATGAACGTGAACGTGAGGCGGAGGAGATAGCGATGTCGTGGGAGGCGCAGTATTTATTGCGAGAAATGGCACACCTACGTAAGATATGGACTGAGCTGCACTGACTTAACTACCGGTCCAGTTGCGTCACATGTGGGCCAGACCCCTGTTGGGCCCATATGTCAGTGACCGAATGCACCTGCAGTTAAGTAACAGCTACGTGGGCATATTTGTTGGAGTAAATTACAGGGGAGCGAAGGTGGATATATTGCTGGTCACAACGGATTGGACGAGCATGGGGGGAGGAGAGTCATGCATGCAGATTTTTTCACACGGGGTGGAGTGGTGGGACCGTCGGAGGGAGAAGGAGAGTTTGGCAGGCATATTGTTTCCACACATGGAGAGGAAAAAATTTGAAGACGAACGGACTTCCTGTAGGTATGGGGAACGGTGCATAATAAGTCATCTTGCATGCCGGGCTAGGTATAGTCTCAAGTCATTAAAAACAAACACGCCCCAAACATGGTCATATTTCAAGGTGCACTAAATTATTGCATGCGATGATTAAGGCTGGCCATAATGGTGGTATCTTAGCTGGTATCATGCGCACGGGAATAGCAAACATGCTGATGTGGCAAAGAATTAAAGAAGAGAGGGGGGGTTAGAGTAACTAGAGTTCATGCATGCATTGGTAAACACATTTTTTGTGGAGAACAACAGCACTAGTTGAGTACTTTTGCAGACTTCAAAAACTATTCCACAATGTGTCAACATTCACAATGTCAAATCAATATTTTTACACTCATTTTAAAACGTAGTTCTTATACTCCCTCCTTCCATCTATATAGGGCCTAATGCGTTTTTCAAGGCTAACTTTGACCAAATGTTAGAGCAATAATATATGACATGCAACTTACACAAAGCACATCATCAAATTCGCATGTGAAAGGAGATTTCAATGATATAATTTTCACATTATGCATGTCATGTAGTATTAATTTTATCAATAGTCAAAGGCGGTCTTGAAAAATGCATTAGGCCCTATATAGATGGAAGGAGGGAGTACTCATTATAATCACTACTCCCTCCGTCTAGGTGAGCAAGTCATCTTAGATTGTGCACTGTGACCAAGGAGGAGGGGAAAACGAGAGATCTTAATGTTTATTTGCTAATTAATAGCATTGCATGCAATGAACTAACCACTGCATGTCATGTTTGGTAGTCTCAAGTCATTAAAAGCATGCACACCCACATCTCCTATTGGTTGATATGTCAAGAAACAAGGAACGAGGTAGAAGTTAATGCACCGCACCTAAGTGTTTTGGGAGTATTGTAGATATTGATATTTTTAGTATAAATTTGGTCGTGGGATTTCATTGATTCCTGTCAAAGCATTGACAGGTCTGCTATGCGTGACCTGAAGATGAAAGCATTGAGCATCTCGAAGTTGATCAACAATCTTCAATTGTCAAAGATCAGCCGTTCGGCCAATAAGGTGGCACACTTAATCGCTAAGTATAGCTTTGACAATAGATTAGATGGTATTCTCGTAAATAATGTACAACCCTGTGTGGTGAATATTGTATCAAATGAGTGTACTGGTGTGGCTGGTTAATTAATATAAGGTGGTGATCAAAAAAAGTATAAATTTGGTCAAACACTTTGCAAACGGTTGACGGGAGTAAAAAGGACCAGAGGGAGTATCATGCATGCGGAGTAGGAAAAAATTGCTTGTCTAAAAAACGGCAAAAAATTGCTCATTTTAGCCGGTCGAAGTCTCAAAGGGCACGACCGCGCGAGGGAGGCGAAGGTTGTGGGAGGCGCGGCGTTTGACGGAATTAAGTGAAGTTACATCCATGCGTCGGCATGGCGTGCGAACAGGTAGAAAATATACCGTCAGGCCTACGATATGGGTCTGGTAGACATGGCATCTAGTGGGTCCCGCATAGTTCTCGAGAACTCTTTGGGGGCTTGCAGCCGTTTATCCACCGGGCAAGCCAGCAACCCCATGCCGTTCGCATGCCCTACTCATCCCCGTCTTCTACCTTACAACAGTTTGCTCCCAGTCATCCCGTCCTTTCACATTAGTTCGCTCCCAGTTTTTTTTTGCGGGGTACAACAGTTCAACTTCTCCTAACCCTCCTCCAAAATCCATGGCCTCCCAAATCTCCATGGTCGCCGCTGAGTACCAGGTTAGAGCCATCACCGGTGATCAGTTCATCGTCATCTACACACGTGGATCCGAGACGGTGAAAGCATGGCTTGCTCGCTTCCTACGCATGTTCAATAGTTCAATGGATGAGTGGGTCGCTGGGCTAGATGTTGAGTACACCACAGTCATGGTACGAGAGAAGGATCTAAAGGACGAAGAGAGGAAGAAGCCCGCCGTGATCCAGATTTGCATACATAACATTTGCTTGGTCTACCACATATGCCATGCCGACGTTGAGTGCTAGGATTTTAAGAACTTCCTCAAGGACAAAAGAGTGAAATTTGTTACTATAGGCTTTAAGAATGACAGTGACGTCCTGCGCCAGATAGGTCTCCTTGTAGGCCAGCCCTTCGATCTCTAGAAGGCAAGCTTGGTGTCCTCCTCTCAACCTTCAATGTTGACCCTGGCAGCAGCCATGATTGATCCTTCATACGCTAAACTGAAGAAACCTCATCCCGAGTTTCATCATGCATGGGAATCCAAGACATTAGATGAGGATCATATCCTGTACACAGCAATGGATGCCTACCTTTGTTTAAGCAAATCCCAGTGTCCGGTTCAAGCAAAGAAGCGTCAACGAAGAGGAAGAGGAAGAGGGATGAGGACGAAGTCGAGGACGTGGTCTCAGACTCCAAGTAGGTGGCAGTGCCATCACTCATGCTGGTTCTACTACAGTGTCAAGAGGACTAGTTGCTTATTAGTTTATTTTCAAGGGTGTGTTGTGCTGAGGCCCCAGCAGAACTATGTTTATGTTCTTTCTCGTTATTTGAACTCTTTAGTACGTACAGTAGTACTAGTACTATGTCTTACTACTATTCTTCTTGCAGTTGGTACTACTGCTCGTATCTTTGTGTTCCTACTGTACTTAATACGTTCGTAATAGTAGTATAATCTGGGTCAGTCGATTTGTGAAAGAAGTTCAATGGAGCGAAGGAAGAAGACGACAGAAGAGGTGGAAGAAGCCCTTCTAGCCATCCATGTTGCATCAAACGGCTCACATGAGTCGACTGACCCAAATTGCTCCTTTAGATTGCAGGATCCACGTGGCATTCAAGGTCTCGAAAGTAGATTCCGCGTCCGCACCCGGTTTGCGGGCTCGACGCGCGCGCGATCGGCTTCCGCCATGATAGCCACCATGTGCGCCTCCTCCACGCGGGCGGAGACGACAATGACACGCTAGTTCCTCCTCGTCGGCGTGCTGGAGCATGCGCTCGTCCTCCTCTTCATACGCTGTGTGCATAGACGCGGCTCCACCAGCTGCTCGCGTGCTTGGCAGCGCGGCGACATCGCGAGGAGGGACTACAAACAACGTGAGCGGGCGAGCCTTCGGCTTCATGGCACAGGGATGGCGGTGACATGGCGGTGATGGGCGAGAAATTGTTGGCCGGAGCAGGCGGGTGCCGGCATGCGCAACGGCGGCTGCGGCATATTGATGAGTGCGCGTGTGGGAGCTTACTTTAGTTTTATATATAAGGTTGGTCAAACTTAAAAGAAAATTGTACTAGTACACGTAAACATTAGACTTAGGCAGCGCTTTTATTAGTTACTAGTTTATGTTCTTGCCCATTGTGACCAGCCTTAGTACCACGGCCACGATACATAATCCTGTGCAAGCGCGTGAACCGCGGCCGCGCGGTCGATCGAACGGTGCGTCACCGTGTCGCGCTCGAAGGGCATCCACCGAACCTTTTTGTGTGTGTGAAAACAATCCTCGAATATTACTCAACTTTTTTTTCCTGTGAAAGTTCTTGACGCTGCAATATTTCCATATATTTGAATTTAGCTCCAGTTTGTGTTTACTTGGATTTGGACGTTTTAGGTGCACCCTAGTTTTTTTAATACTGATTTTGTGTGTGTGACTGAGAGAGAACGTGTGTATGTGTCCATATGTGTGTTGTGGCGGAAGGGCAATGTGGAGACGGTGTGCATGTGATACAGACATAGAGAGGTGTGAATGTGCAAATGATCGTGCATGAGTGAGACATAGACAGATGCTGATACGTTGTGTATACATGAGAGAATGGTCTTCTAGTTTACTTGTGTGTGTGAGAGAGAGAGGGAGAGAGATAGAGACAGAGAGAGGAGCACCCGTAACACAACAACCACCTCTCTCGATTCGTCCGTCCCTCGCACGGTCGCATGCAACACATGCATCAACGCGCACATTTTGACACCCTCACCTGGCCCCTGCCCACCTCAAGGCCCGCACAATCTCTTCGTGAATACCCATTTCTCTCCTTAGGTTTGTTTTCTCGCAATATCTAACACACAAACACAAACACACACACACACACACACACACACACAGAGACACGCAGCACAACACACACACACACACACACACACTCCCCCAAGAACACAATTCATCCCCATCCAAGGTTATACGGCGAACACTCTCGCTTGTACTTCTTTGCACCCCAACATGCACAACACCTCAATCTTCAAAGAGGGCAACGAGCAGATCAAAGACGGCGACCACACCACGCTAGAGAATGCGGGGTCATTTGGAAGTAGGGTGATGTGACGACGGCTGACTGACTCCTCCCCCACCCTCTCTCTCTCTTGCACAAAATTACCAATCCCTCTCTCCCCCACACAAAATTGTCAATCCCTCAACCCACGAGATCCTTCCCCTCTCGTCCATGTTTTTTCTGCTCTCTCATCAAACATGTTGTCTCTTCTCCTTCCACGTATACAGAATCTAGATGCACACGCATCCATGTATATTACATGTATGCATCTTTCTCACAGACCTAACTTCTTCCTCTCTCTCTTTCTCTCTCTATCTCTCTCTCTCTATCTCGTTAGGTTTGTCTCCTACTCTATCGGCCACATACATACAATCTTCCCTGCCCTATCTGCTCCATCTTCAAAAGCTCTCTCTGCACGTTTCATTCACACATTGGGATATGCCAAAATGTTGCTTCTATAATGGCTGATGTAGAGTTATGGTTGTTCTTGTTGCATCCTACAAAGTAATAATTATGAAATGCATTTAGATTCTCATTTGACTGGGATTATGTAAGTTTGAGCATGTTGTGAAGTACTATAGACCTTGTATACATCTTGGGATTCGACAATGATTGTAACTATTGAATTGTATAGACCATTACATTCGAAGTCAATAGCCTAATATATTTGTTTCACAATTTCAACAAATGATTAGTTCACTACAAACTAAGAAAACAAATGTGTACTCCCTCCGTTTTTATTTAAGTCCGCGTATTAGCATTGGTCAAAGTCAAGTTTTGTAAACACTCAGAAAGCTTATAACAAAAAATATTAACATATACAATAACAAATAAATACCATTAGATTCATTATTGAATGTACTTTAACATCATACATATTTGTTATGGTAAATGTTTGTATTTTTCTATAAACTTGGTCAAACTTTAGGAAGTTTGACTTCGGTCAAACCTAATATGCAGAGTTTACTACTACTACTTGCTAGTTGCTTAGCCGAATCACTCAACACGCCACACGGGCAGTCTAGCGTCACAAAATTTTGAGGTCGGCGGGAAAATCTCCCGCGACCCTGACTCGAGCAGTGGGAAGTTACCATCAGAGCCTTTGGAACAGGCCTACGGATGATGCTTGGTAGGGGGCTGTTTTCGTAACTTTAGGTTCACCCTACCCAGCCAACCCCACCCCGGCACCCAGAGTAGTACACCTGAATACTCCCCAATTTCTATCCCCACCGCAAAATAGACTTCTCCACAGCACCGCAGCCTTCATGCTCCTCCCCTTTACATCGGCGCACTCGTCCACCGCAGCGCATCTGCCTCATCGACGACCTCGTACGCTGCACTGGAGTCGGTCCACCGTCATCGTCGTACATGGAGCCTCTTCCCCGGCATCGTCTTCCACGGTCTCGGATCTGCTTCTCAGAAGCCGACGCCAAGCGCAGAAGTACCATCATCGTGGACAATGAACTGACTCCCATTGCCGACCATGACTCACAGAGGCCACCGCGACCATCGTTCTCCTCCTCGATTGGTAATGTGTGTATTGAATCACTTAGAAGTACATGTGCAGTTCCAATTTTGTTCATACCTACCCTTCAAATTTCCTGGGTGCTATTGTTCCCGTAAAAGTAATTGGTTATAGCCTCCATTGTCCAACAGAATATCAGCTTGTAATTGTGCGTCGCTCCTGTATCTCGCTGTGCTTGGGTAGGTTTTTCATCTGCAACCAGTAGTGTGGCAAATGATGGAAATGTTTTTAGAACTAGCAAAATGCTGATGCATTGCACGCATTAAGATGCATTTGTATGAGTAGTTTATCTTGTTGGAGATGCTCTAACATGGCAGGCGAGTGCTTTAATGTTTCCCACAAGACGCGCGAGTATTACTAGTAGTATATTTTTCTTGCCATGTTGAGATTTTAAAACCATGAGTGCTAACATGCAGAGAAGCAATGAAGACCAAACACGGGATATTCGGTACATCTTCAAGGAGCGTGGCAAGTTAAAGAGGAGCTACACCGAACCTGTAAAACAAGCTTTGGTAAGTAACACCCTTTCAATTACTTTCGTGTAGCCTCGTGTTCTTCTATGTGTATATGTTGTAGTTTCTGTTTCTCTTAAGCGTGGTGTTCTTTGATGTGTAAGAAGAAGAGTCTTAATCGTCCTAATGCTTTCGTTTTTAGCTTGATGTAGGAAGTGGGTGTTCTCACCTTGTAGTCTGTTTTTATTTATTTTTTACTTTTGAATTCACTTCTCCGACTTCTGTTTATCTGGCTTCTACTAAATGGATCTAGGTTGCTCTGAGTATTGATCTAAAAAAGAAGTAACTTCATGTCAGGATGCAGTTCCTGCGAGGAGGGAAGTATGGTGACCTCGAGATCATGTTTCCAAAATGAGGCTGGATTACACACAAGGTGCCAGTTCCCTAATGATGCTGGATTAGACACAAGGTGCAAATACCCAGATGATGCTGGATTACACACAAGCCAGGTGGAGTCATCAGCTATTCGTGTCCTCGTGGCATTAGTAAAGGCTGAAAGAAAGCGTGCAGCAACCCTTGAGAATGTATCTGAGTTCCTGAAGAAGCGAAAAGAGCAATCAGATGCTCTCTTCACCCAAGCCAAAGAAGAGATGGAAGAAGCCAGAAATAAGCTAGTAGAGGCAGAGCAGGCTAGGCATATCCTGCTATCTAAAACTGTTGTCAATACAAAATTTCCTTCATAATAGCTAGGTTCAAATGTTTATCCAGTCAGCATGCCTGTTGTGATGTCGGTGCATCTACTGATGTGGCACAAAATGTTTTTTTCGGGTCATGTAATAACAACAATTACTTTCCAAACAATAACTGACGAAGCATTGGACATGGTATAGTTCACGCGCAAGCCCGACATTCCAGGTTCAACTTCCACATCAAACTCATGTTCACAAATATCTGCACATTCATACATAATGTCCACAACCATGATTCACTTCAAAGCCAAAAAAATGTGAGGAGAGTTATAAATAAATAAAATCCTCTACTAGTTCCTGCTACCAGTGCGAGCACAACAAGTCAAGACCATGCGTAAATTAATTATATTTTAGTCATTTTTTGTGTTCTAAAATGCCTACCGGCTCGCGGAAGGACGTGTTGCCAGCACACGCGTGGATTCAATGAAGGCAGGTGGGGCAGTCTTAAGCTGGTTGCACGCGGAGAGGAGGCGTACTCAGTCGGGCCTGCAGCGAGTGCGGCCCTCCTAGCCGGCGCACCGGTTCAGTGCCTGCGCTATGACAGGTCGCGTCCATGTCAGAGCAATCACTCCCTCCAGTCCTTTTTTGTTTGGGTATAACAAAATCTCGTTTTCCATTCACATTTTAGTGGTAGGAGTTGTGCATGTGTGTCTGTGTGAGAGAGAGAGAGAGGAGACGGTAGTCGGGGTTGTCTGATCGGTAAACAAATGAATAATGTCAGTCTGGGATGGAGACGAAAAGGAGACCGCAACAAATGTTGTGTCTACAGTAGAGATATAGAGAGTAATTTTAGTGGTATGAGTCATATGTAGAGACATATAGGGTGTGTGAGAGAATCCCATAGAGTGAAAGACAAAGTGAAAGACGAGTGGAGACTGTGTGTTTGGCGGTGAAAAAGAAAGCTTAGGTATCGAGTGATACCAGAGAATAGTAGAGACGTGAGAGATAATGAAAACCGTGTAATTTATAATGATAGGGAGAGTGTGACACTTCTCAAGGGAGACGTCGAGAGACCATGTTTGCGAGGATAGGAGCAACATGAGATGAGCGTGTAGGTGAGTTAGAGAAAAGAGAGTGATAGCTACCTGAAGGAGCATGCATGCGAGAGAGATGGGCGTGAAAGGAGTGAACAAAAAAGGGATTCAAATATTTGAATTCGAGATGATGATACATGTAATCCATACACGAACCAAAACTGATCTATCAAACATGCATACTCATATGAATTCACACACATCTATGTTATTTAATATGTAGATATTACTGATCCATACATTTTAGTAGAACATAATTTGGTTAAAATTTTTCGAATTCAACCTTAAGATTTCGAGATCGCTATATTTGTAAATCATATTATACATTTAAAGGAGCAGAAATCTTTGTTGTGCTTTTCAAAGTATATATAAAAAATGATGTATATAGAATGTAATTCCAATTGAAAATGGATCCTGCCCGATAAAAAATAGAATACAAACGGGACTCGAATTGAGTTGGCATGGTAAACGTGCACTCTGCAAAATTTGAACGAAGCGGGGAAAGTCGCAGTAACCGCCCGAAACCAAAATCTGCGAGATGGAAATCACTACTGCCTATCCCTGCCACGCAAAGCCTATATGCTGGATTTCTATAGGTTTCGATAGGGGTAGGTTTGTAATTTCACCCAAACATGACGTAACCGCCTCTCACCCGAATTCATACACGGTGGGCACCAAAACACAGTGTGTCCTCGGCCGAAATCGACTCCCTCTCCAATTCATATTCATACACGATGGGCGCTAAAAACATACTCTCGTCGGCAAATATTCGGTGTATGCGAGATTACTGTCCTATCCCCAACCGAATAGTGTTGCTGTGATGTAGTAGAAATTTGAAACAGGGGCTAAGTTTGTAAATTTCCTCGCATTTGAGACAAGCGCGCCCTGAATACATGGTTCCCCCCTTCCTCTCTACCTCCCTTTTCCCCATTCGTACTCTGTGGGCGCCAAATCACCCTCTCCACCCCACCCTCCTCCGCCCGCCACCGTCCGCCACCCCATCCACCACCGTCCTCCTCCACCATGCCGGAGCTGATACCCCGACGCCGCCGTCCATTACAAGAGATTGACCTTTCTCATCCACGGCTTCGGACCGGGATCCTTGCATCCCGTCCTCTTGCTTCATCCCCGTCATCGTCCACCTTGCCGGCGTCGCTCCTACGACCATCTCGTCCACCGTGCCCCGCTGCCACCGTCTACCCTCCTAGATCTGCTTCCACGCCGCCAACAGCCATCGCTACCGTAGCACCGTCAAATTCTTAGTAGATGCGTACACGGCGCCGCACCAGAGGCGGTACTCTTTCGTATCTGCTCAACTTATTTATCGCAGCAAGAAAATAGATCACCACTAGTTTACTCTGATTTCTTGTCTTGGTTGCGAAGTTGCCTTTGTCCGGTTTGCACCTTCAGATCCGCCATGGCACGCTCAACACCATACTCGCAATGCTTATGGTTTTCCCCTTTTATATTCCACACTAGTTAAATCACAGTAGACTAAATTTCAAAATTGGGCCAGTCGATTTTTCAGAGCTCGCCGGAGTTCGCCGGTGCGATCGAAGGGGCTTGGGTGGTTGTGGGGCCTCGCCGAACGAAGAAAACTCGACGCTGGTGGGGGTGGGGGTGGGGGTGGCGGAGGAACATAGGCGGTGGGGGCCGGTGGTCCGGCCGGCGGCCCGTGCGGTGTTCTGTATGGGAAGAATCAGAGATGAGGAAGAAGAAGGGTTAGGAGACGTAGGATCTTCATACAACCGCCTGAAATGGTTGAGAGACAGCTAGGAGTTGCATTCTTAATGCGCTCTGGTTCATCATGTGTGGGCACTGTGCAACCAACATTTTATTATCCAAAATCTGCTTGCTCTTATTTACCATGTTCCTCTTCCGTTCTTCTTTAATATGTACTCTCTTCGTTCCTAAATACAAGTCTTTGTATAGATTCCACCATGGACTACATATGGAGCAAAATGAATGAATCTACACTCTAAAATGTACCTGGATACATCTGTATGTGATCCATAGTGAAAATCTCTACCAAGACTTATATTTTGGAACGGAGGGAGTATGATAGTAGTACAGTATGTTCCTTGTACTGAAGATGAGCAGGGACATTTGCAGTGTAGAGGTCTATACGGTCGGTTGTGATGGACACTTTGAGCCTCTTTGATTCGTAGGATCTTGTAAACATAGGAATAGGATTTGTAGTGGCCTGCCCACTTGAATCCTATAAGAATAGCAAGGAAATGCGGGGAGCTATGTCACCTTTGAGAGTTACATTGATATTAACAGTACCGCACCTTCACTTGAAGAGAGCTGGTATCCGAAGCCTTTCTAGCCGTACCGGCAATACTAGCACATATATTCCAGCAAGTTCCACTTTGCTGATTTTACTCTGATGCTTAAGGTTTTCCCGTTATATCTACACTATGATCTGTGTAGCTGCTTTGTGTCGCACTAGCAGAAGTCCACTCTTGAAGCTAAACACTGCATTGACTTCAAAAATTGGCACCAAGGCATTGAGTGCCATTCTGGATGCAATGAAACTCATACGCTCCCCACCTGTTGATTCTTGTTCAGAATATGATCCTAATGACTATTCTAACCACGAGGAGTCAAAGGCAGATGGCCTGTCCTGTTCACCCATCAAGGTGCCTGTTCTAATTTGGCAATGTTTTATTGATTGCGGGTATCTTGCATATGTTGTCTTGCATTTCTTCTACTTTGTTGCACCGCCATCTGCTTAGTTTACTCATCATATATGTCGAGATGCCATGCCCATCCATTATCAATACATATTCCATCTGTCATCATACCATGTTTTCCACTCAAATGCTGTTCTTGTGCATCAAACATCAAAAAGGAAGAGGGTGATTGCCGAACCTGAAGGAGCACCAGCAAAGTCCTTGAAAAACGTGGTGGTGCCGGAGAAATCAGACAGCACCCCACTTATATTGGCTGTACAACCAGTGACACAAAACGTAGGACCGACTCCAGCAGACTGTACCCATACTTCACTGGCCACACCAGTAGCCCCACCACACAGGACCTGCACTCCAGCAAAAGGTATACCGATTTCATTTGCCATAGCACCAGCTGTACCACAGAAAAATCCCACTCCAGCAAAAAGTATAGCAAGTCCACCGGCCGAAGACCTATCCCAACTGCAGAGACGGCCAATTCTTGCAGATTGGAACCCCATTCCATTTATTCCCAGTTTAAAAGACAATGCTTTCAATGTTGTTAGGGACTACGTGCATATATTCCCATCATGGGAAGATTATTGTGAAGACAAACATCATTTTCACATCTTCCTATCCAACTTACGTGTAAGTGCTATTATTCATGGCTATTATTTTCCTGTTTTCTGCTGATTGAACACATCAATGATTTACATTACATTGTTGTAACTAGGCAAGCGTCAATCTGGATAGTCATGACGAGCAAAGCTTGCTTGTGCTTTTCAAGGAAGCATTGCAGCAGTATCGGTGTTACCTGAGGAAATCACACTTTGATGGCAAGTCTATAAACGAATTTTTGGTGAAGTCTCCTGTGCTAAATTTAGGAGACATTGAATGGAAAAACCTTGTTATGCACTAGTATCATTCCCATGATGAGGTACTGTCTATTAAATCACATGCCAATTTGAACTTCTACTTTTCCACATGTGCCTTACGGATCTTTTTGCAGGAAATCTGCTCGAAGAAGAATTCCGGTTTGACAAGAACGACAGGATATCGCAAATATGTTGCCCGCTGCTTTGCTCTTGTTAGTACCTGTTTTCCTGTATCACTGTACTTGCATACATACCTAGTTCATTATGTGACAGCAGTATGCATGATAGCTTGCTTATCAATTGTTCGCTCCAAATTATCTGATCTGTATGAATGGTACATTAGTGTAGAATATATCCAATGCCAATGTTTTTTTAGCTCTGCATTGTTCTTGTAAGTACATGTTGTCCTTTATCAGTGTACTTATAATGACAGGTAGTTGTTCATGTACCATCACTCTGCAGATTATTTTCCTTTGCTCTCCATTTTCTACACATCAGATCTATATTTACTCTTACCATAAGGTTGGTACTGAAGAAGTTTAGCTGTGCATTTCTCTTGGCTGTACCTTTTGCCTGTATCGCTGCACTTACATTTATAGCTACTTGGTTATGTAGCATCACTCTTCATCTTATCTTAAATATTCTCCATTTTTTCGTATATTATCACATCTATATTTACTCTTAACAAAATGTAGAATAAAGGCAATGCTTTTGAAGAAGATTCTGTGGTAAACTTCTTGAATTGCCCCCCATCAGCATGGACAAGGCCTTTATACAGCCTGTCTTCACCAATAATGTAAGTTTGTCGATCTCAAGCCTTCAAACTTTGTTGTATATATTTGGTTAGGCATGACTGCAACAGCTGTTTATTTTTGGTGTTTGCATCAAATTGCTTGTTAAAGTTTATTATATGTAGTTCATAAACAAAAGTTCGTCCTGTCTCAATTTAAGTTTTCAGTTGTACAAGCAAGTTCCTTCTTCATACCATGTAAATTAAACTATACAGAGCAAGTGATCTTCTTTTGCACTGCATGTATGCTTCTGTTCTTCATCTGTAATCTAGTGGTGTGGTGAACCTACCCACTACAACACAATGTCATATTCTGCAATGTCTTAACTATGAAACATGTCATATCATTCTACTATTATTTAAACCATCTCTTTATTTGCCAATCTGAAATGGTATAAATTGAGAGCACACTAAACATTGATACTTATGAGGTCTTGATCTATAATCCAGTGGTGTCATGAAGCTGCCAACTCCTTCACAATGTCATTTCCTGCCATGTCTTGACCTGAACAATACCATATTGTGTTAATGCAAATTTAAACTATGTCACTTTATTCGTCAGTAAGAAATGTGATGAATTGTTAGCACTGATACTTTTATGTGCAAAACCTATCATGTGTCTGCTTGTTTATCTTTTAGAGTGAGGAAGATATAAGTGTTGAACAAGCGCAGTCTCATCATCTTGCTCAGCTGCTTGCGCTGCAGCTCCCCAGCAGGGCTAACCTTTCTTGAACTTTATTGAAGTGCTGTCGGTTTTGTATATTAGTTTGTCGGCGTGTTTATTTGCACTGGTGGCGATCTTTGATGCCCAGTGTATGTAATCTGCTGTCTGCTTGTGCTTTATTATCATAGTGGCGAACTTTGATGCCCAGTGGATCTAATATGCCATAATTTCTTTATTGTATAGTATAGGTTTTTTCTTATTCACGATGCTGCAGTTATTTTACTGTATATATATCCTGTCTTCGCAGTAAACCGGCCAAACCGTAAATTTACGGTACATAATCGGGCCGTCATGCAATCACGATGTAGGTTGGGCCTGAAACGTGCCGATCAGCTCACGGGCCCGCAGCAGTGCAAAATGAACCCCGACCCATGACTTTGCGAATCTAATCACTGGCTTTTAACAGGCCAAAAAATTGTCTCGGTCCTTGTTTGGCCTAATCAGATATCGGCTGCGAGCAGGTCGGATGCAAACTGGGCCGTAGTTAGGCCCAACTATATGACGGGCTTTTAATAGGCTGAAATTAATATAGGGCCGAAATGTTAAACGGGCCTTGAGGGAGTCCTGGATTAGGGGGTGTTCGGATAGCCGGACTATACCTTCGGCCGGACTCCTGGACTATGAAGATACAAGATTGAAGACTTCGTCCCGTGTCCGGAAGGGACTTTCCTTGGCGTGGAAGGCAAGCTTGGCGATACAGATATGTAGATCTCCTACCATTGTAACCGACTCTGTGTAACCCTAGCCCTCTCCGGTGTCTATATAAACCAGAGGGTTTTAGTCCATAGGAACAGACAATCATACCATAGGCTAGCTTCTAGGGTTTAGCCTCTCTGATCTCGCGGTAGATCTACTCTTGTACTACCCATATCATCAATATTAATCAAGTAGGACATAGGGTTTTACCTCCATTAAGAGGGCCCGAACCTGGGTAAAACATCGTGTCCCCTGCCTCCTGTTACCATCCGCCTAGACGCACAGTTTGGGACCCCCTACCCGAGATCCGCCGGTTTTGACACCGACATTGGTGCTTTCATTGAGAGTTCCTTTGTGTCGTCACTTTTAGGCCTGATGGCTTCTCCGATCATTAACAGCGATGCGATCCAGGGTGAGACCTTTCTCCCCGGACAGATCTTCGTATTTGGCGGCTTTGCACTGCGGGCCAATTCGCTTGGCCATTTGGAGCAGATCGAAAGCTACGCCCCTGGCCATCAGGTCAGATTTGGAAGTTTGAGCTACACGGCCGACCTCCGCGGAGACTTGATCTTCGACGGATTCGAGCCGCAGCCGAGCGCGCCGCACTGTCACGATGGGCATGATCTAGCTCTGCCGCCGAACAGTGCCGTAGAGGCCGCACCCGCATCAGCCCCGACCCTTAATTCGGAGCCAACTGTGCCAATCGAGGATGGGTGGTTGGACACCGCCTCGGGGGCTGCAATCTCTACGGCGATCGAGCCGAACACCAGCCTTTTCTCTGCGAAACCCGTGACTCCAAGGAGCCGGACTCCTCTCCAGACTCCGAGCTCTCCGCGCCCCTACCGATCAAACCCGATTGGGCGCCGATCATGGAGTTCACCGCCGCGGACATCTTTCAGCACTTGCCCTTCGGCGATATTCTGAATTCACTAAAGTCACTCTCTTTATCAGGAGAGCCCTGGCCGGACTATGTTTAGCAAGGTTGGGATGCGGATGATGAAGAAATTCAAAGCCCACCCACCACCCACTTCGTAGCCACTATCGATGATTTAACCGACATGCTCGACTTTGACTCCGAAGACATCGACGGTATGGACGCCGATGTAGGAGACGATCAAGAACCAACGCCTCTAAGGCACTGGAAAGCCACCTCGTCATATGATATATACATGGTGGACACCCCAAAAGAAGGCAATGGCGATGGAACAGCGGAGGATGACCCCGCCAAGAAGCAGCCTAAGCACCGGCGTCAGCGGCGCCGCTCTAAATCCCGCCAAAGCAAAAACAGTGATTCCGGCACGGGAGATAATAACACCCCAGATAGTGTCGAAGACAACCACCTCCAGCAAGATTCAGCACAGGAGGATGGAGAAGCCAGCCCTCATGAGAGAGCGGCAGACAGAGAGGTCGAGGACGATAATTATATGTCTCCCTCCGAAGACGAGGCAAGCTTCGACGATGATGAATTTGTCGTGCCGGAGGATCCCGTCGAACAAGAGCGTTTCAAACGCAGGCTTATGGCCACGGCGAGCAGCCTCAAGAAAAAACAGCAACAGCTTATATCTGATCAAGACTTGCTAGCCGACAGATGGACTAAAGTCCTTGCGGCCGAAGAGTATGAACTTGAACGCCCCTCCAAGAGCTACCCAAAGCGCAGGTTGCTACCCCAATTAGAGGAGGAAGCACCTAAACCTACATCACCAGCACATGATGCGGCCGACCGGCCACCCCGTGGCCACGACAGAGAGGCCTCTTGGCCCTCCACTCAAGCCGCACCCGACGCCGCTCAAAAATACCAAGGCACGGGAAAATATGCCAGACCTGTGAAATATATTGGAGGACAAGGCAAGGCAAACAAGATCGATCTACGGATCGTGTGGGCGCCCCACGGCACGAGACGATAATCGTCACTCCGGATACAGTAAATCCGGCCGGGCCGAACACAGTAGACAAAGCTCGTTTGAGCTGCGTAGTGATATAGCCCAATACAGAGGCACCGCACACCCACTATGCTTCACAGATAAAGTAATGGATCATCAAATCCCCGAGGGTTTCAAACCAGTGAACATCGAATCATACGATGGCACAACAGATCATGCGGTATGGATCGAGGACTATCTCCTTCATATCCACATGGCCCACGGTGATGACCAACACGCCATCAAATACCTCCCACTCAAGCTTAAAGGACCAGCTCGGCATTGGCTTAACAGCTTGCCAGCAGAATCAATTGGTTGTTGGGAGGACCTGGATACCGCATTCCTCGACAATTTCCAGGGCACTTATGTGTGACCACCAGACGCCAATGACCTTAGCCACATAATTCAGTAGCCAAAGGAATCGGCCAGACAATTCTGGACACGGTTCCTAACCAAGAAAAATCAAATCGTCGACTGTCCAGATGCAGATGCCCTAACAGCCTTCAAGCATAACATCCGCGACGAGTAGCTTGCACGGCACCTAGGACAGGAAAAGCCGAAATCTATGGCAGCCCTCATGACACTTATGACCCGCTTTTGCGCAGGAGAAGACAGCTGGCTAGCTCGCAGCAATAACATGACCAAGAGCCCTGGTAATTCGGATACCAAGGACAGCAGTGGCAGGTCGCGTCGCAACAAGCAAAAGTGCCGCATTAACAGCGACAATGCTGAGGATACGAAAGTTAATGCCGGATTCAGAGGCTCTAAACCTGGTCAGCGGAAAAGGCCATTCAAAAGAAATACTCCGGGCTCGTCCAGTTTGGACCGAATACTCGACCGCTCATGCCAGATACATGGCACCGCCGAAAGACCAGCCAATCACACCAACAGGGATTGTTGGGTGTTCAAGCAGGCAGGCAAGTTAAATGCCGAAAGCAGAGACAAGGGGATGCATAGCGATGACGAGGAGGAGCCCCGGCCACCGAACAACAATGGACAGAAAGGTTTTCCCCCCACAAGTGCGGACGATGAACATGATATACGCAACCCACGTCCCCAAGAGGGAGCGGAAGCGTGCGCTAAGGGACGTATACGCGATGGAGCCAGTCGCCCCAAAGTTCAACCCATGGTCTTCCTGCCCGATCACTTTTGATCGAAGGGACCACCCCACTAGTATCCGTCATGGTGGATTCGCCATATTGGTTCTAGACCCAATTATTGACGGATTTCACCTCACTAGAATCCTTATGGACGGCGGCAGCAGCCTGAACCTGCTTTACCAGGATACACGATCCCTCGAGGATTAAACCCACTAAAACAACCTTTAAAGGCGTCATACCAGGTGTAGAGGCCAACTGTACAGGCTCAATTACACGTGAAGTGGTCTTCGGATCTCCGGATAATTTCTGAAGCGAGGAGTTAATCTTCGACATAGTCCCGTTCCGCAGTGGCTATCATGGACTGCTCGGGCGAACCGCATTTGCCAAGTTCAATGCGGTGCCGCACTACGCATACCTCAAGCTCAATATGCCAGGCCCTCGAGGAGTCATCACGGTTAATGGAAACACCAAACGCTCTCTCCGAACGGA
Source organism: Triticum dicoccoides (assembly GCF_002162155.2). NCBI lineage: Eukaryota > Viridiplantae > Streptophyta > Magnoliopsida > Poales > Poaceae > Triticum > Triticum dicoccoides. The sequence goes on along the minus strand of NC_041386.1, from coordinate 504,515,024 downwards.
GGAGCATATGGCGGCTATTGCAGCGGAAGTACAAAGCAGCCTCTCAAGGCAATTCTCCAGTCCGGCCATTAAACGTCTGGACACCGTCAAGCGCGCCCGGAGTAACCTACAACAAGACCGCCTGGCACGTTCCGAGCAAGCATAGCAATGCGGCCCCAACCCCAGCCCTCGCGAACTTGCGAACCAGTGTTGTGCGTACATAACTATGCTCTGGAAATACCATGGGCACAGGGGGAGGGGCACCATCACGACACGCCCGAAACGCGGCATAAACCGCACTAGGGGCTGCTGATTTCTTAATTTTCTCTTATTTTCAGGACTCCATTCTTCGGAAGGCTCGTCCGGCAGTACAATTGCCGCACAAACGATACAACCAGGGAAGCAGAAAGCTACGCCGCACTATGGAACTCTAAGGTGGTCTCTATAACGAGCAGTATACCTGTTTCACATACCATTCCGCAGCTCGCCCCTGGAAAGGACATGTTAAATAGTCCCATCTTTTGCCTATTGCACTATTTGTATCGTTCTTCTTTGATCGCAGCTTTTTTAAATAAACAATGCATAGCTTCCGGCTATTATTGCATTACTCTTTTTTATGAATATATGTTCATTAATGACATGTTTCACCCGTACACTTTGGTATGGCCAATACGCCAGGGGCTTAAGTACCCCACAACACAGTGTGAGAAGTCCGAACACTTTCACAAGTGCGGCACCCCGAACTTATAGCATTATATGCATCGGCTCCGAATCATGTCTTGGGTCAATAGTTGGGTTTGCCTGGCTCCTATGTTTTGGTACCTTACATTCTGTCATATCGGCTAAGGTAGCACTAGGAGAACTACTACGATTGTGCCCCAGTTGAGCTGGGCTAAGCACCTCAGTAGAGAAAGCTAAAACTAACCATCATGATGAGGCAAGAGCTGGTCGCTATTCGAGAGGTTTTCGAGTCCCTAAAGACTTATGCCGCTTAGAGCGAGGAGTCGGCTTTGTCCGGCCTAAGCGTGGATAGCGCCCCGAACTCGGTCTTCCGAACACTAGGGGCTTCGCTGAAATTTAAAATTATAGAATTCTATGGCTAAGTGAGAGTGTTCAAGCATTATAGTCCGATTGCCTTGTTCGTTGTGTTGAGCGCCTCCCTCGAAGGACCCAAGAATGGGAAAAAGAGTGCTCATGTTTATCCCAAACACCCCAGCACTCGTGGCATGGGGGCAGAAGCCGACGACTCGCCATCTCTCAAATTTGATAAACGGCTGCACAGAAGGTAATATTTGAAATTCAAAAGCGTTACTTAGCGCATATGTACAAGTTTTCAGCGTACAGGATCACAAATGCGAGTTTACTCAAAAATTACATCTTTGGAGCATTCATCCGCTATAAGGCGGGCACCCTTCAGGACGCCCTCATAATACGCTTCCGGGACGCGATGCTCCTTGCCCGGCGGCGGCCCGTCCTTCACCAGCTTCTCCGCATCCATCTTGCCCCAGTGCACTTTAGCACGGGCAAGCGCCCTACGGGCACCTTCGATGCAGACGGAGCACTTGATTACGTGTAGTCGTGGACAGGCATCCACCAGCCGCCTCACCAGCCCGAAGTAGCTCCCAGGCAGAGCCTCTCCAGGGCAAAGCCCAACTACGAGGCCCTTTATGGCCTGTTCGGCCACCTTGTGGAGCTCGACCATTTGCTTTAGCTGGTCGCTCAAAGGCACCAGGTGTCCGGCCTCAGCATACTGAGACCAGAATACCTTCTCCGTCGAGCTCCCCTCCTCGGATCGGTAGTAGGCGGCGGCATCAGATGCACTACGGGGCAAATCTGTGAACGCTCCTAGAGAGCTCCGGACTCGGGTAAGTAACAAGTAATTCACTTTCACGTGCTTGCTTTGCATAATGAATGCCTTACCCGCTGCTATCTTCTTCATCGCTTCAATTTCTTGGAGGGCTTTCTGGGCTTTGGCCTTGGCAGACTCCGCACTTTCGAGGGCTGCTGCAAGCTCGGATGCTTGCGTCTTTGAGTCAAACTCCAAACTCTCGTGTTTTTTCACGAGAGCCTGGAGCTCTTTCTGCACATCCTCCACCTGCGCCTCCTGCTTCCCTCTCTCTATGCGCTCCACGGCCGCTCTGTTTTTGGCCTCGGACAACGCTTTCTTAAGGGTTGCCACCTCGATCGTGGCCTCTATAATAGCACGTTGATCCTATCATTTTTTGCAACCACATCTTCTCTATATACTTGCGCAAGGTATTAGTTACCTTCCTTCTCCTCGAGTTGCCTCTTGGCATGGCCGAGCTCGTTCTCGGACCGCGAGAGGTTTTGCTTCAGCGTATCCACCTCCGCAGTCAGTGTGGCAGAGGCCAGCATCGAAGCCTGCATACGCATATTGACTTGATTATGTTAGACTCCTGCGAATGTTATTAGATCCTCTATTCGGCTATTCTTTCTGAACACCGAACAGAGCATCAGGGGCTACTGTCTATGCGGTAATATTTTTACATATTCCTTACTTACCTCAAAGCCTGTTAGAAGGCTGGGACAGGCTTCAGTCAGTCCGCTCTTGGCGGACTGAACCTTCTGGATCACCGCACTCATAATAGTGCGGTGCTCCTCGTCGATGGAGGCGCCTTTAAGCACCTCCAGCAAATTGTCTAGTGCCTCCGGTTGGACGGAGGTCACCGGCTCGGTAGGCTTGCTCCTCTTGGAAGGAGGCCGCCTACCGGAGTCCGGAACCGTTGAAGGTTCCGGCACGGTGTCCGGCTCAAGGCCAGACTTGGGGCCCTTGGGGGTTTTATCCCCTTTGCGCCTGGAGTCCGGGAGGTCGCCTTGCGGCGCCTCCAGGACCACCTCCTCCTAGCTTGGAACCTGTTGGGACGGCACCTCGGCGTCGTCCGTAGGGTGGGGAGAGGTAGCGGGCGGAAGTGAATTCACGTCCGACGAATCCAGGGAGCCGCTCGACGACTCGTCGAGCCCGGCCTTGGGCGGCCTGCATAGTCATATTCGGTGTAAGGAGGAGCTGTGCAAGAAAGGAACACTATGAATTGCTCTGGTGTCTGAATACTTACGATCTCGCCAGGGGCTTGGCCCTGTGCGGCCACTCCTCTTCGCCGTCGTCGGCGTTGGTGGAGTAGTCCGAAGGAAGGGTCTTCCCCTTCTTGGACCCTTCGGCCTCCCCAGTTGGGGCGGCCTTCCTTTTCTTCCCTCCTCCCGCTGGAGGGGCAGAGGTCTCTTGTTCCTCCTCCTCGTCTTCATGGGAGGAATGCGTCTTGGAGTCGTCGGATGATGAATCTGACACCTCCTGGCGCCGGGCACTCTTTCGAGTCCCCGTGGCCTTCTTCTTGGCCTTCTTCTCCGGCACCACATAGGGTGCCGGAACCAGCAGCTTCGCCAAGCGAGCGTCCGCTGGGCCTTCGGGCAAAGGAGCCGGATAGTTGATCTGTCCGGACGTCTCCTGCCAATCCTGTCAAAGATAAGGGATGTTAGATCCTGCATGGAGTCAAACTATGAAAAACTAATACCCTGTAAAAGGTAAAAACAGCTTACCACACGAGCGTGACGCTGCATGCTGAATCCGCGATCCTCGGTAGCAGATGCGGGGGCCTCGACGCCCTTGAAAAGCACCTTCCAGGCATCTTCGTACATCGTGTCAAAGAGCCGGCTCAGAGTTCGGTGCCGTGCCGGGTCGAACTCCCACAGGTTGAAAGCCCGTTGTTGACATGGGAGGATCCGGCGGATGAGCATAACCTGGACTACGTTGACAAGTTTGAGCTTTCTTGTCCAACAGGGTTTGGACGCATGTTTGGAGTCCGGTCAGCTCTCCTTTTTTACCCCACGACAGGTCTGTCTCTTTCCATGAGGTGAGCCGCGTAGGGGGTCCGGATCGGAACTCGGGGGCTGCGACCCATTCAGGGTCGCGCGGCTCGATGATGTAAAACCACCCCGATTGCCACCCCTTTAGGGTCTCCACGAAGGAGCCCTCGAGCCATAGGATGTTGGGCATCTTGCCCACCATGGCGCCTCCGCACTCCGCCTGGGTGCCACGCACCACCTTCGGCTTGACATTGAAAGTCTTGAGCCATAGGCTAAAATGGGGGCGGATGCAAAAGAAAGCCTCGAACACGAGATAAACGCCGAGATGTTGAGGACAAAGTTCGGGGCCAGATTGTGGAAATCCAGGCCATAGTAGAACATGAGCCCTCGGAAAAATGGGTGGAGAGGGAAGCCCAGTCCGCGGAGGAAATGGGGGAGGAACACCACCCTCTCATGGGGCCTAGGGGTGGGGATGAGCTGCCCCTCTTCGGGAAACCGGTGCGCAATGTCGTTAGACAAGTATCCGGCCTTCCTTAGTTTTTTGATGTGTCCCTCCATGATGGAGGAGACCATCCACTTGCCTCCCGCTCCGGACATGGCTGGAGAAGGTTGAGGTGGGGTGTGCGGACTTGGGCACTGGAGCTCAAGTGCGCGGAAATGGATAGGCAAAGGAGGAAGAAGGCGTGGATGAAAAGGTGGATCCTTATCCCCTTATATGGGCGGACGCGACTATGCGTCCCCACCAGCCTGGTAAAACTCGCTTATCTCCCCAGCGCCGTAATCAATGGCGCGGTTGGGTTACCCATGCCGTATTGATGAGAATCCCGAAATAAGGGGACACGATCTCTGCTTTGACAAGACGTGCCAAGGAAACCGCCTCGCTAAATGCGCTGAGGTGGGACAGTAAAACGATTCGACTAAAGACTTGGCCGTGGTGTGATGTCACGCTACGGAATACGTTAGAAGATTAGATTTGTGTAAATATTATTCTCACTATGGCAATATGCGGAAACTTATTTTGCAGAGCCAGACACTACCTTTGTGTTCAAAATCTTCTATGAAGTACTCGGAGGAGGAACCCGCCTTGCAATGCCGAAGACAATTTGCGCGCCGGACTCGTCGTCATTGAAGCCTAGTTCAGGGGCTACTGAGGGAGTCCTGGATTAGGGGGTGTCCGGATAGTCGGACTGTACCTTCGGCCGGACTCCTGGACTATGAAGATACAAGATTGAAGACTTCGTCCCGTGTCCGGAAGGGACTTTCCTTGGCGTGGAAGGCAAGCTTGGCGATACGGATATGTAGATCTCCTACCATTGTAACCGACTCTGTGTAACCCTAGCCCTCTCTGGTGTCTATATAAACCGGAGGGTTTTAGTCTGTAGGAACAGACAATCATACCATAGGCTAGCTTCTAGGGTTTATCCTCTCTGATCTCGCGGTAGATCTACTCTTGTACTACCCATATCACTAATATTAATCAAGCAGGACGTAGGGCTTTACCTCCATCAAGAGGGCCCGAACCTGGGTAAAACATCATGTCCCCTGCCTCCTGTTACCATCCGCCTAGACGCACAGTTCGGGACCCCCTACCCGAGATCCGCCGGTTTTGACACCGACAGACCTAATTATGGCCCATATCAGATAGCGCATAGCATAGCGATAAAAACATAACGTCTAAGTAACTCCCAAGGGTTTGATAATAAAACAGGTAATAGGTTCTACCTCATCATCTACTTCCCAATACCCACAAGTTAATCACATCCTAATCATGCAATGTTTGAGGATTGTAACTAATGCATAAAACTGGGTATGAAAGAGGTATGATCAATGTGTTACTTGCCTTGGTGATGACGCGCAAAACCTAGGGACTCGTAGTAGCACGCTTCGTACTCAGGGTGTTCTATCACAAACAAACAATACCTACCTAAGCAATCAAGCAAAGATGCATGGGTAAAACTCAAATAAGAGGATCTAACCAGAAAGTTCAACTTAAGAACTCCGGTTTGCAAAAAGAATCAAATCAAACGGAGCAACGAAACTCAAACTGCGAAAGAAACAAGGTCCGATTACTAATCTGGACTAAAGTCAAATTTTACAGTACCAAAATCTTGTTCTAGTTGGTTAAATAGAAAGAGTGTTTCGAGACGAATATCTAGGCATTTGAATCGCCTGATTTCGATAAACAAGCGAAAAGATAAACTAAAACGAAAATCAGGGCAGAAATCACGATTGGAATTAATCACGGGAAAACCCTGAAAAAAGAAAAACTGACGAACAGGCTAACGAACGAACATTTGCTGTCTGCGGCTAACGGATGAACACTGTTCGTTAAAACGAACGTACAGACGAACATCTGCTATTTAACTAAACCAAGAAAACCGAACCGGTCTAATAAAAAACAATGAATCTAGGTTTTCGAAATAAAACCAAACGATTTTTAAATAAAACTGGGGGCTACCTCGGCAAACATGTCGGTGGCGGCGGTGGAAACTTCGGTGGGGCGGCAGGCTACTCCGGCGGGGCGGCTCCGGCAACGGGCGGCTCCGGCGGCGGCAGCGGGGTGGTGCGGCGGTGGGCGACGCGAGGTGGCGGCGAGGCGGTGCGGCGGTGGCGAATACAGCGGCGGTGGCGCGGAACAGGCTAGGGTTTGGAGTTCGGTGGGGTGGGCTGGCGGCTCGGGGATGTGGCTCTTAAAGGGCCGGCCGGGTCAGTGTCCCAGGCGGACACGGCCTGGTAAGGCGGTTCGTTTTAAAAAAAACCGACGCGCAAAAAAACGATTAAAAGAAATACTAAACGGTCTCCAAAAATCCTGAAATAACTTGCACGTCCTCTAAAAATATAGCGGACAAAGTGAACATATATTTGGGCCTCTAATGCAATTTTGAAAAACATATTTTTTTCCTAATTCAAATAAAATTGCAATAAAATCCAAATAAAATTATTTATTTGATTTTAATATTTTTCCTCCAATATTTCATTTATTTTAGAGAAGTCATATTATCTCCTCTCATATATTTTAATATGACATATTTTTGGAGAGAAAAATTAATTAAAACCAAAGTGATCCTTGTTTTGATATTTGACAAAATTCAAATATGAAAATCATGAAATCCCCAACTCTCTCCGTGGGTCCTTGAGTTGCTTAGAATTTCGAGGATCGCAAAAACAAAATATGCAATAAAATATGATATGCATGAATGACCTACGTATAACATTCCAAATTGAAAATTTGGGATGTTACAAGGCGTGTGTGTGTGTGTGTGTGTGCATGCATGGGAGACCGACCTGAAGAAAAAGATTGCATGTGTGCGATGGATAATTGTAGCGACCCGACCCGAATGGATCAAGTCTCTGTGCTTAAGTGTCATCCCTGGATCGGTATGCTGACACACACAGTACTCGAGGATTTATAACAGATGTAAATCACATGTATAAGTAACGTAAATACTATTACCTCAATCCAAACAACGGAAGTAACAAGGCTGTGTATTCCCATCAACACCAACGACAAAGTTGAGTGTAGAAATCTTAACCCTAACGTATCACTTACTCGTCGTAAGAAATCCTGCAACATGAGACGTTGCAGCCACAGAGGGTCAGTACATTGAATGTACTGGCAAATTCACACCATAGAGAATGATGAACAATGGCTATCACTACATGCATATATGGCTGGTGGAAAAGCTCTATGGTTATAAAGTTTTTGCGAAAATCCAATTTTTCCCTACTGCAAAAGAATAAATTTTATTTAACTATCATGGTGGTTGTTGAACATTGAGAATGGTTGACAGCATTCTCAATCCCAATTAAATAACATCATTAAAACCTAACAATATTCATTTAAAGTAACATGATGAGATTCACATGATAGTCCAGGTACTAGATACTCAAGATGTCCATAACTGGGGACACGACTAATCATGATTAGTTTATACACTCTGCAGAGGTTTGCGCACTTTTCCCCACAAGACTCGATCGCCTCTGTTTGGTTTCTCGCACTACATGGTGTTTGAGAAGACGGATGACCGAGACATAGTCTTTCAGAAGCGCTAGCACCTTACGATCGGGTAGACCGTACCACCTACATCCCCTACATCTGCTAGTCTACCACTGTAAGAGTTCGCATGACTTAGTCAACTATGCTAGATCCCATAATAGCTTGTGGCTGCACACGAAAGTTTCTAGCATGAATAATCTCATGATCCCTTTGAGCCTGGGTGGCGGTCCATAAAAAAAACAGGCAATCCTGGTCTACCCAGGTGCCTAGACAGGCAGTCCTGGAATAACCAGGTGCCTCAATCCACCCAGATGTGTGTTTAAGTTGCCACCTTAAGTAAACCATTAATTAAAAATCTCACATCTGTCATGAATACTCTCAAAAACCCAATCCACATCTACGAGCATAGCAGGGCAATGTAAGCATAACGTAAAAGTAACTCCCAAAGGTTTGTTAATAAGCAGGTAATAGGTACTACCTCAACTACTTCCCATCCCACAATTTGATTAGATCCTAATCATGCAATGTTTGAGGATTGATCTAATGTAATAAAACTGGGTATTAAAGGGGATATGATCAAAGTGTGAACTTGCCTGCAATGTTGATGAAGATGATTCGCACTCAAAAATCTTGATAGCTCTACTCGTCACACTCCGGTCAATCTATCGTAAGCAAGCAATAGTAACCACACATAAGCCGCGCCTTGTGAAGATAATATTTAGATGGTTGTATAACTAACCCGAGTACAATCCCATTCAAGCAGGGAAAATGTACTCAAATTTAGTCCATATGCTAGACAACACACATTCTTTTTTTATTGTTGAGGGAAGTGCAAATTGTTTTGGTATTGTACACGTTATGTTTGTTGTCCTGATTGTCTTTGTTTTTTTGTTGTATTTGAATCCATTTCTAGTAATATAGTAAAACATGACATAGCTCTCTCTAGTGATGAGGTGCGAATAATCTTTTTTGGTTACACGTTAAGCTTATTCTCCCGAAATTTCAAGCCGCGCCTTGTTATGCCGAAATTTCAAGCTAGCGTCTCTGTCTATCATGCTGCGAAACTCCCGCCTCTTCAACCCACGCCTTGTTACCCCGAAATATTTAAGATATATCTTTGTCTCGTTGTTCTCCAACAACTCCCTCCATCTCAACCCGCGCCCTGCTATTTCAAAATTACAACGCGTGTGAAAACTCCCACCTCCTGTGAAATCCCGACACGTGAAATGCCCGTGATACCCCTGACCATGGTTCCCCACTTCCATCCCATCCGCCCACCCATTCGTACATCGTGGCCACGAAAACCCACGAAGCCCCACACCCGCCTCTGTCCGCCACCCAGCCGGAGCCTCTTCCCCAACGACGTCGTCCACAACAACACCTCGACGTCCCTCCGCCACCATACCGGATGAGGTTCCGTCGTCGATCTCGTCGTCCCGCCGGTTCAGCCACCCCGTCCTCCGCCTCCAAGGAGTTGCCCGCTGTTCCCCTCGTCTTTCGCGCCACCTCATTCCCACACCGCCGTCTTGACCTACACCATCGGAAGAGCATCATCATCACCATTTCCTTGGATGAAGCTGAGGCCTAATCGGCGCCTCCAAAGAGGTTGTACACTAATCGCCGCATTTTGTTCTTGATTCGATCTCACGGTGCTGCCGACGCTCATTCCCGAGCCGACACGGCGCAGCTCCATCCACGGCGACATCGCCGACCACTTCCTCCACGGCGTCGCTCCCTCGGCGGCGACATCCACATCAATAGGAGCTGCTACTACTTTAGCTCTCGCTCGCGCTACTGCTCTGCTCTTGCTCTTGGTCCCCTGCTTGGTCTGTTGTTGCTATTGCTCTTGCTCTTGCTCCGCTTCTACTCTTGCTCCTCCTCTTGCTTGTGATGCTGCTCCAATTTAGCTACACTTCAGTCGACTAAATCAACTGTTGGGTTAGTCAATTTTCCGGGGTTGGGGGCTCGCCAGAGTTAAGGAAGAACCAGCCGCAGCGGGGAGGGGGGCTTGCTCTAGCGACCTGACCCAAATGGATCGGAGTCTCTGTGCTAAGTGACATCCCTAGATCGGTATGCTGACACACACAGTACTCGAGGAACTATGACAGAGTTCAATCACACACTTTATTACATCAAGGTCCTCAAAAGAGTATTTATTACAATAATATGGCCAAAGGCCATCTAAATAAAAATAACTGCGGAAGCATTGAAGGTAAATGGGTCCATCCAACTCCACGGCAAACTGAGTGTAGAACAACGACCTATCGCACCTTTAATCTTCGTCGGAAAAGTCTGCAACATGAGACGTTGCGGCCGTGTAGGTCAGCACATGGAATATGCTGGCAATTTCACACCATAGAATAATAATAAATGAAAAGACTATCTCTATATGCAAATTTAGCTGGTGAAGGCTCTAAGTTTTATTTTGCATAAAGCTAATATTACCCTACAACAAAGGAATACATTTTTTACTACTAAATTAAAATGCCATTATTGAGAAGGTTCCTCCAACTCAATCCGAAATTTCCCAAGTTATTAGCATCCCAATAATTTCATTAAAAAGAGTGATGAGATCAATCGATAATTCACTTCTAGATACTAAAGTTGTCCATAACCGGGGACACGGATAATCATGATTAGTTTGTACACTCTGCAGAGGTTTTTGCACTTTTCCCCACAAGACTTGACCACCTCCATGATCGGAAGATCGAGACATAGCCTTTCTGAAGTATTTCCTCCAAACCCTAGGTAGACCAGTACACCTACTTCCCCTACATCAGCTAGTCTACCATGGAAAGAGGTCACACAACTTACACAACTATGCCAAAGCCCATAATGGCTTGTGGCTGCACACGAAAGTTTCTAGGCATGAAATATCTTATGATCCCTTTGAGCATGGGTGGCGGACCTAGGGTAATCACACGGGTGCTCCGGGATTCCCCTTGGGCAAGCACTGGTTTCTCCAGGTGCCCCAAACAATCCACCTAGATGTGTGTTAAAATTGCCACCTTATGTTGTCCCAAAATTATTAACTCTCACATCTTGCATGGATCACACATACAATCCCCGTATACGAGCATGGCTAAGCAATATATGACATAAAGAAAATTCTTGGGGTGATCAAAGGTCATAGGTTCCTACCACATGAACTACATAGCATAACAACATGTTCCCAATCCTACTCATGCAATCTTTGAGAGTTAAACTAATGCATAGTAAAAACTGGGTACTAAAAATTATGATCAAAGTATGAACTTGCCTTGCTGAGGATCGTTGAACTCTAAAGATTCGTAGTAGCAAGCATCGCACTCCAGATGATCTAGCGTAAGCAAGCAATAACATACATAAGCATACAAGAAAAGAATCAAAAAGAAAACAAAGAAAGGACTTCGGAAAACTTCAAAAACAACCAAATAAAGTTTCTGTACAGAAATTAATTTTTACAGTAGCAAAAATATGTGTGTTTGGGTCTAACAGAAAGTACACGTCACAAGCTTCGCTTTGCAAAAAGAATCACCCAAAACGGAGTTACGAAACTCGAGTTACGGCCTAACAAAGTTTGAATTCAGATCTGTTTGAATTCAAAATTTTAAAATATTCAAAAATATTTTTCATTTGGTTCTCTGGATAGAGGATATTTTTACGTACTAGTAGGAAAAAGAATCAACTAAATCGGATCTATAGACTAAAAGATATACTAGAAAGAAGAATTGATATAGAATCTAAGATTGGAAAAAAATACTGGAAAAAGAGAAAAGAAAATTCGGACCCAAGGCTGGGTACTCACCGGACTTGTCGCCGGCGATGAGGAATAAGGCGGCTCAGACGTTATCTATGGCAAGATGTTTGTGAGACGGTGTGAAGATGGATGCGAGTGACTCGTGCGACACGACGAGGGGCTTGGGTTCGTCCTTGGGTAGTCGTAAGGTGTTGTCGGAGTTGTAACTCCGGCCGGTCGCGGTGTTGTGGATCCTGTGAAAACATAGAAAGAGATGTGTCAAAATGTAGCGCCTATGCGACATACAAAGTGATAATGAGGAAACGGGGTCTTATTCACCTTACATTCGTCGGAATCAAGTGCTGATGGCAGCGACTTTGAGAAACTCCGGCGAGAAATTTCTCGGGAGTTGGAGGGCTTTGGACAGGGGCTCGTGGACTAGGAGGTGCGGGGTGGATTGGGGTTCCTTGGGGTCAATTTATAGTGGCCGAGGGAGCCGGTACTGGGAGATCAAGAGCTCAATGTGGCCATTAATGGTTGTTTGTGCATGTACGTTTCACGGATCCATTCGACGAATTAATGTAATAATGTTGAGTTTTTATTCCCTGAATGGATTCGTCATGATGTTCTCCGCATTTTTCGTGCAGACCCCGAAGTGAAACGGACAAGGAATTGAGTGTGAGGAGGAAAGGAAGAGAAAGAGGCAATGGTTGTTTCTGTTATGTTCTAGCTCACAGAGGAGGAAGAAGAAAGCCAGCGCATGCTATGGGCCTTAGTGGGAAATTTGGCCCAAGGGAAAAGAAGAAGAAAATACAATAGAAGGGAGGTGGGCGGTCCTGTAGCTGCGTTTTTTGAATGTTTTTTTACAGAAGCAAATTAGGACATACAAATACAATAAATAACTCCTAAAAATCCCAGAAAAAATCACATAGATATATGGTCTTATATATGACCTTGTGAACTTTTATCTGGCCTAAAATGCAATTTAAAAAAAACAACTTTGCTGTACTAATAAAATTTGCATCAAAATAATTTGCACATAAATCCCAAATAAATATATTTTGATTTCAAATTCAATTTTCAATATTTTCCGTGTGTTTTTGAAGAAGTCATTTTATCTTCTCTCTTTATTTTATTTTTGATATAATGGAAATGAATTTTTTTGTGAAACCAAATTTGATCCAAACTCCCTACTTCGAAAAAAATTCAAAATTGGTTTTTAAGGAAACTTCTAACTCTCTCTTTTGGTCCTTGAATTGCTCAAAGTTCCTTGAATCAAAAATCAAATAAAACAAATGGGCAAAAAATGCATAAATCATGGATGCATATGAATGATCTATTATGAACATCCAAATTGAAAATTGGGATGTTACACTTGCCGGAGAGGTAGCCCACTATCTATCTTAGGGTTCAGGGTGGGGGCGGTGGTCACCGGTGGTGGTGGGGCGGTGGTGTGGGGAACGCTGGAGAAAAAGCTCGGCACAGTGGGGCCTAGAGGGATGGCCGGGGGGCAGCGGACTGGCGGTGGGGAGTGGTTTCGGGGCGGCGCACCACCGGCCGCGGGCGGCGGAGGGCGGTAGTTTGGTCGGTGGTGGCTGGCGGCTCAGTGGGATCGAGGTTGAAGTTGAACTACATGCCCTTGATTTCGTATCCAACGGCTAGAAAATTGGCTGACCAGAGATGAAAAATTCAGTCAACCGGATCTCGCACACGCTGCTGCTTCTACTGCTTTTCTACTACTAGCTAGTGTGTTCAGTTTCGACACTAAAATTCAGTTTCGACAGTAAAATTCAGTTTCGACAGCTAAGTTCAGTTTCGACAGTTAAATTCAGTTTCGATAGTGAAATTCAGTTTCGACAGTTAAGTTCAGAGATGAGCGGCTGACGTATTTTACATCTAGCACTTTGTGGTTATGTATTTTACATCATCTATTGGAGATGCTATTAGAATTCCACTCAGGTTAACGTTGTCTCTCTTGTCCTGCTTCAGCCTCGACATTGTACAACTCACCGGAGCTGCTCCAACGACGAAACCCTTCATCACAGCGGAGCAGTACCCCGGGCTCCATCTCCAGACGCCTAAGATCTTCTTCCCCTCCTCCGATAGCCAAGTCAGCCGGATCATCCTCACCGACCAACCCAATCATGCTGAGATCGACATGGCTTCGCCAAAGAGGTTGTATACTTGTTGCATCTCTTTTTTACTCTACATGTTATATATATTGTCCACTGAGCACACGCAGTAACGTGAAATACGATTAGTTTGTCCTACTATATGACAAGCAGTGAGGTACCAGGCAACTTAGCAATCCGTGATGGACTCTCTTGAACGCCATCATTATTAATCTCTGCGCGTTTGAGTTGTGCATTTGTCGATGGGCCTGGGAGTTGAGCTAGTAGGGCAATGGCCTGGGTCCAAAGTAATAGAAGTAGCACAAAAACATTTTTTGAATGTAGGCTTTTCCTTGCTCAAGCCTGCCTACTAGAATCACCATTGCTTGAAAGGAAAAGTGAAGGAAAAACATAGGAGTTGGAAAGTTTCCTATGGTACTACTATTCATGAATTTGATTCAAAGGAATGGAGGAAAGGAAAACTGTAGGATTTGTTCCTTTGGCATCTCCTTGAAGTAAAACCGTAGGAATTTTAATTTCCACTTGTTCTCCTTTTCAAATTCCTATTCATGAAGCACAAGACTAAGAGATAGTAGCATAATAGCATTATAACCGTACATTTTCTTGTGGTTTGACTTAATCTCTCCTTGCTTCTTTGCATCCTGTGATCTTCCAATTCTTGTGAATCAAACACCCAGATTGGCATAAATCCTGTGTTTTTAAATTCTCTGTTTTGCACGTGCATTCCTATCCTATTCCTGTCTATTTCCTATCCCTGGATTGTTAGAATCCTCAAATTCAAACAAGCCCTTACACAATTACTTCTATTACAGATATGTGTCAAAGAAAACCTTGTGTGCTTTGTCCTGCTCCTACTGTGTTGTGTTCCACCCCAGCTCAGCTGCTCCAACGACGGAAGGGTTCACCACAGCAGGGATCCACTCTCCAGACTGTCTTTCACCGCCTTAGATCTTCTTTCCCGCTGCCGGCAGCCACGACAACTGCATTACCATCATCAACTAAGCAGATGACCTTGAGGACTACACGGGTCTGCAAGAGAGGTTGCACTCTTCCGTGTCTGCTTATGTTATGCATCGCTTAATATGATGACATGCTACTTTATCGTCATGTTCACCTATTAGACTCTGAGTCAGGTCCAAACTAATGCTGAAACTTGAGTTTTTAAATGGTTGTGGGGTACATATTGGGGCAGCAATCAGTACTATATGTCTACTATCTAGTTAATATCGGGTGTCTACTATGAGTTTCATGTTGGGTGCAAACAAACATTAAAGGAGCCATTATCTATATTTTTTTAACTAAATCTATTATCTGCCTGCTATCATTGGTTTTGGGTCTATCCACAGTTTGCTACCATCACTCTGGATTTGTGCATGCACTCTTTACATAATCTCACTATGTTTTATTCATATGCATGTCAGTTATTGTACACAATGGAACTGAACATGTGGAGCAAAAGAGACGAGCCTTGCGTGGGAATAAAATTTCATGCAGACATCGCTCCATGGTGGGCGCAAAGGCATCCCCCTCCACCCATTTCAGATCGTAATCAAGAGGAAGATAACTGTTCTGAGGGGGATTCAGAAGGAGAAGACCACTCCTATTTACCCCCTGAGGTCTTCGCTCTAACTTGGCATGCTGATGTTGGTAATATCATGCATATGGTGCCTTGCATTGCTTATTGGATACATCAAATATGTCATCTGCTTAGTTTAGACATGCTTTGTGTCAATGCCATATGTTTAGTTTCTTTATCGTATATGTGAATCATGCAATGCCATCTTGTTTAGCCAGGCATCATATATGTGAATTTTGCAATGCCACCCTGGTTAGCCAGTCATCTTATATGTGAATTATATCATGCCATCATTTTTTATTTGTGTTAAATTTGTCAACAATTTTAGTACATTCAATTACTCTTCCTGTGCATCAGCCATTCGACACGGTCATGGAAAAATCAGAAGTGGAAACAAGGTCTTTAGAGAAGACAATGTTATCTGACGAAGCGCATGTCTTTCTGTTTACAGATAGCTCCTTAGAGGAGGATTCAGAGACACATGACCAGTCCTATTCCCCCC
>NC_041386.1:504485743-504498845 GCF_002162155.2 Triticum dicoccoides | reverse complement strand
CAGGATTATGTTGCTCATATCGTGCGTATGGTATCTTGTGTTGTTATGTCATTTGCTTATTTTAGACATTCTTTGTGTGAATGCCACCTATTTAGTGTCTAATTACCATAAATGTGAATTATGCGATGCCATCTTGTTGCAAGACATTATATATGTGAGTTATGCAATGCTATCTTGTTGCAATGCATTATATATGTGAATTATGCAATGCCATTTTGTTTAGCCAAGCGTCATATATGTGAATTATATTATGTCGTCCTTTTTTGTATTTCTCATTGCATTTGTTGACAATGTTTGTATATTCAACTGCTCTTCCTGTGCATCAACCATTTGATTTGGTGATGGAGAAATTTGGAGTGAAAACAAGGTCTTCAGAGCAGACAATGCTACCTAATGAAGCAGATATCTTGCTGGTTACAGATAGCTCTTAAGAGGAGGATTCAGAGGTAGATGACTAGTCCTATTATCCCCCTGAGGTGTATGCTCAAACTTGACAGGGTTATATTACTCATATCATGCATATGTTGTATTGCAATGCTTCGTTTTTACATCAGATGCACAATATGGAATGCCATCTCCATAGATGACACATCATATATGCGATTGCCCTCTGCTCACTTGCTTAGTATATAAATCATATATTTGAATTATATCATGCCAAGATGTTTACATAGACAACATGTATCTGAATTATGGCATGCCAACCCATTTTCTAAAGACATAATATAGTTATATCATGTCATCATGTTTACATAGTCATCATATTTTGAATTATGTCATTCTATCATGTTTAGTTAGCCATCATACATTTGGAATTGTGTCATGCTATCATGTTTAATTAGCCATCATATATGTCCTATGATTCTGTTTGGTTAGACAACATAAATGTGAATTATTTCATGCCCTATTTTCTTCCCTACTATCCATTGCACCTATCTATCTTACAATGTATGCACATTCAATTACTTTACTTGTTTATCAGCCATTTCAATTGGAGGGGGTGATGGCAGTATCTGTGGGAGTAAAACACGGTCTTCAGAAAAGATTGTGCTACCTGTCGATGTAGATACAACCACGGTTGTACTTTCCCAAGAACCAGCCCCACCACACATAACTCAGACTCACGCAGATTATACCCCTACCTAGTTGGACAGAGAACTAGCTACACCCCTTCTAACCCCAACCCCAGTAGATAGTAACCCAGTTCCAGTTGACACAACACCGTCTCCACCATAGAGCACCCAAACACGAGCAGTTTGTAAGGCAACTTCAGTGCCCAAAGCAGGAGGACCACCACTCCGAACCCCAAGTCAATGCTTAAACCAGAAGAAGAATTGTTCTCAGGTCAGGTTCTGTAGCTATGGTTCATACTACTTTTCTCTTGCATCACTGTATTTACTCATACTAACTAATTTCAAATTGAAGGATGCAAATGAAACTCCAATGGCACAACATGTATGTTTTAAACCCGTTTCTTTAACGTGTTTGCTGTTGTAACTTGCTCTATGTTGATTTCAGTTTCAATTGAATAAATAGTTATGTTCTCATGACATGCACATTACAAGTGTTGTTATTGCTGTGTAGTTTCCCACACTTATATTCTGTCTATGCTTCTTTGTCTTAAATAGATATGATTCAAATTGTATCTATCTTGATTTGGCAACATAAACTAGAATGATATAGACCATACAGTGAGCATACTACACATATATATGTTTGTTTCATGCTATTATCATGTCCACCTTACTACTGAACTGGTTTACCAAAATGAGTTTCACATGCTACATTGTAAACTTGTGATGTGTTTGTTTGTTTCTCCTTTAGAACGCGGATAAAATATTGGAGAAGAGTACCCTGTTATGCAATGGTAAAGGAAGTAATGCAGATAAGGTTCAAGATAGTGAGACATCCCTGTTGGTCTCCAAGAAAGCTAATAAAAACTATATTGAAGACACCGAGACAACCCCAAAGTCCTGTCTTGATGTAGTGTTCGAGTTACTGGCTACTACTGCTGGCACCAGCTCTTCGAACTTGCTGCCTGAATCAGTTCGACTTCTTGAGTCTCAACTTCAAGTTGAAAGACGTCGATCAGATGTTATGCGACAGGAAGCCGAAGGACTGAGGAAGTCCCTGCAGAATTCAGATGCATACTTTCTGGTGCAACAACAAGTGCTGGAGGATTTAAGAGCCAAACAAGAGAAAGTTAATAAGCTTGCTAACCATCTTGCCAGCATTATGGGTACCCAGGATATTGTTTCTTGAGCTCTTCTAAAGTGGTTTTAGTTCTGGACTTGTTTTGCTGCGGTGTTTATTTGCACTGGTCGCCAACTTTGACAACCAGTGTATATGATATGCTGCTTTGTTCCCTATATTTGCACTGGTGGCGAACATTGATGCCTAGTGGATGTAATATATGTAATAGCCGTGATAGACTAGCGTAAGTTGCTTGCTTATTTATTTCCTTGTTGTCTTGTTTATTTGTTTGCTTGTAGTCAGTGCAGTTCTTTTTCCGCGGTTTGCTAGTGTCCGCAATAACCTATTTTTTAAAACTAGGCCACAATAACCATGGGCTACATATTTACTATAGTTACAATGGGCCTCCTACGGGCCATAGAAACAATGGGCCTTCTTAGGGCCGTAGAAAGAATGGGCCTTCTACGGGCCGTAGCATCAATGGGCATTCTACGGGCCGTAGCATCAATGGGCCTTCTACGTGCCATATGATTGATAGACCAAACATGGGCCAATAACAGACCGCATTATGGGCCGTAAACAGGCTAGATTTGGAATCGTCCGTTCATGGGCCGACAATAACAGGCCGTCGTTAATCGGTCGTATTTCATGACATTAAGAAAATGGCCCAACGGAGTAACGGGCTGCAAACGGGCCGATTGTAACCGCAGACTAAATTTGGCACACAAGCAGAAAAGGCCAACGACGGGTCGTAAGTAACTGAATGCTAGAAATGAGCCCAATAATAAATGGGCCCTGAGAAGGCTAAAAGATAACATGGGTTGGAAACGGCCAAATGGAATAATGGGCCGTTAATGGGTATAAAGGGGTACGCTGTTCATTGCGGGCCAGATTCACCACGGGGCGTTAATGCGCCAAGAGTTACAAATGGTCTCGTATGGGCCAAAAGACATCATGGGCCATACATGGGACGGAAGTTACAATGGGCTGGAATCGTATTGGAAGGCCCAGATGAAGCTACTAGGCTTAATTCGGATAGGCCGTTACGGGTCGTGAGTTAGCGGGCCGTAAATAGGCTATATATGAACAGGCCGTTAACAGGCTTTCCATGGGCCAACCCGTTACCTTTTGACCAAGTCAAACGGGCCGGCCTTTTCACCGGAATGGGCCTTTGTTGGGCCGTGCTACGTGTCGACGTATCATAGGCGCCTCATGTCCAATGAATGGATGATATGTGTCCCAACGGTGAGCCAACACGTGTTTCCTCTGGCCAATGAGAATTTTACACGTGGAAAATTCTGATTGGTCTGGGCTGTTAGCGGGTTATCGGATCCTAAACCGGACCTGATAGCTTAACGATGTTCCGTTATGGTGGATGCCACGTGTCGGTCACCCTTGACGAAAGCAATTCCATGGC
The DNA here is from genome assembly GCF_002162155.2 of Triticum dicoccoides. Lineage (NCBI taxonomy): Eukaryota > Viridiplantae > Streptophyta > Magnoliopsida > Poales > Poaceae > Triticum > Triticum dicoccoides. The sequence goes on along the minus strand of NC_041386.1, from coordinate 504,495,235 downwards.
GCGCGATTTATTGTCATGAAAGTGGACACTTCAGTGATGATAATTTTGGTAATGTCATGGAACACTTCTACGACAGCACAGGTATGACTATCTTGATTCTATCATAAATTTGTCATGGATGTACATGCATGACAGAAAACGTGACCTACTATGACAAACACGTATCATCACGGAAGTGTCTTTTTTGTAGTGCTTGCTATCAGTCTAGCAGGGAGGTACCAAAGTAACCCAGGATTGGATCACTCGACAGTGGTCAAGAACATCCTTAAATACCTGAAAAGGACTAAGGATATGTTTCTCATATATGGAGGTGACAAAGAGCTCGTCGTAAATGGTTATGCCGATGCAAGCTTTGACACTGATTCGGATGACTCTAAGTCACAAACCGGATACGTGCTTTTATTAAATGGTGGAGCTGTCAGTTGGTGCAGTTCCAAGCAGAGCGTCGTGGCGGGATCTACGTGTGAAGCGGAATACATAGCTGCTTTGGAAGCAGCAAATGAAGGAGTCTGGATGAAGGAGTTCATATCCGATATAGGTGTCATACCTAGTGCATCGGGTCCAATGAAAATCCTTTGTGACAATACTAGTGCAATTGCCTTGGCAAAGGAATCCATATTTCACAAGAGAACCAAGCACATCAAGAGACGCTTCAATCCCATCCGCGATCAAGTCAAGGAGGGAGACATAGAGATTTGCAAGATACATACGGATCTGAATGTTGCAGACCCGTTGACTAAGCCTCTCTCACGAGCAAAACATGATCAGCACCAAGACTCCATGGGTGTTAGAATCATTACAATGCAATCTAGGTTATTGACTCTAGTGCAAGTGGGAGACTGAAGGAAATATTCCCTAGAGGCAGTAATAAAGTTGTTATTTATATTTCCTTATATCATGATAAATGTTTATTATTCATTCTAGAATTGTATTAACCGAAAACTTAGTACATGTGTGAATACATAGACAAACAGTATGTCACTAGTATGCCTCTACTTAACTAGCTCGTTGAATCAATGATGGTTATGTTTCCTAACCATAGACATGAGTTGTCACTTGATTAACGGGATCACATCATTAGAGAATGATGTGATTGACTTTACCCATCCGTTAGCTTAGCACGATGATCGTTTAGTTTGTTGCTATTGCTTTCTCCATAACTTATACATGTTCCTATGACTACGAGATCATGCAACTCCCGAATACCGAAGGAACACTTTCTGTGCTACCAAATGTCTCTATTACCTTCAATATCATCTTCTGGACGAATATCAAAGGTGATAACCATATCAGGCTCAAATGCATAAGCCTTGCATAGTGCTTGCCAAGTTTTACATTCAAAATAGGTGTATGTGTCTGCATTGTATAATTTGATGTTGAAGGTATAACCATGCTCGGTCTTCAAGTAAACTCTTTTTACCTCCATAGTTTCGTTAGGACTGAAACATATCTTATCCAAGACAAAAATTCTTGCATGGCAGGGGATACGCTAGTAGAATAGTGAAAATTAAAATTAAAAGGTGAAGCAAATGAAGCATAAGTCATGCTTAATCACGAAAAAAGACTTGTCGTTGTGACTTACTGTATCCACTTCGAAGTTCTCATCCAGCTTGATGCTGAAGCGTCTATCATCAACTAGAAAATTTCTACCGCACAGGCCGCGCTGGTCTTCGTAGTATTTGCACATAATGAAATCGTGTTCGTCGTCAGACGACATTCCTATGTTCATAGGTGAAACATTAAACACTTATTAGTTCTATTAATTCAACTAATTCTGTTAATTTAACTAGTTCAACTAATTAATTGAACTAATTCAACTAAGCACTTACGAAGAATATATCTAATTAATTGAACTAATTCAACTAACTAGTTCAACTAATTAATTCAACTAAACTAGTTCTATTAATTTTCTTACTAAAAATAAGGTAGCTAGTTCTATATAATAAAATGTTAATTAGATAATGAAATCTCATATAACTAAATTAAATATATATCTAACATATAATTTATATCTAATATCTAACATATATCATGTATAGGTGAAACATTAAACACTTACTAGTTCTATTAATTCAACTAAATAAACTAGTTCTATTAATTCAACTAAGCATTTACTAAAAATAAACTAGTTCTATTAATTTCTTACTAAAATAAAGTAGGTAGTTCTATATAGTAATATTTTGATTAGATCATCAAATCTCATAGACCTAAATTTTCTTACTAAAAATAAACTTGTTCTATTAATTTTCATACTAAAAATAAACTAGTTATATTAATTCAACTAGTTCAAATCTCATATATATACCTAATTAATATCTAGTTATACTAATTCAACTAGTTCAACTTGTTCTAATTCATGTAAAATATATTTGACATTAATATTTAACATCTTTTCCATATAATTCATCTAACATTAACATTTAACATTATTATCTACGTAATTTCTCTAACATTAATCTAAACAACAGAAAATAGAAAATAAGTAAAAACAATGTGTGTGTGTGTGTGTGTGTGTGGTGTGTGTGGTGTGTGTGTGTGTGTCTATGTGTGTGTGTACGTACGGGCGGCGGCGCGACGAGCGCGGCGGGGGCGAGAGGCGGCGGCGCGACGGGCACGGCGCGCGGGGGCGATGGCGGTGACGGCGACGACGGGTGGCGGGAGTGACGGCGGTGACGGCGACGATGGGTGGCGTGGGCGACGGCGGTGACGGCGACGACGGCGGCGCGCAATGGGCGACGGGCGCGGCGAAGAAGTTGGATCGAGAAGAAGTACTGGTGGTCGATGAAACTGATTTTTTTTGTAACTGCCATATATATAGGAGGGGTCTTTAGTACCGGTTGGAGCCACCAACCGGTACTAAAGGCCAATTTTCGCCAAGCCAAGGGGTGGGAAACGACCCCTTTAGTACCGGTTCGTGCCACCAAACGGTACTAATGGTTGTGCGCTACCACCGGCGGTGCACAACTGTTTAGTCCCACCTCGCCGAGCAAAGGGCAGACGCACTGGTTTATAAACCCAGCCGCGGCTGCTCCTTCTAGCTTCTCTATATAGCAGACTTCTGGGCCTAACTAGGGCGCGCTGCCCTGTGAGTCTGCTGGCCCTTCTGGGCCTGCATTTGCACACCATAGGTCTGGCAGGCCCACTGGACAGCGCGCCAACAAATTTTTTATATATTTTTTCTTTTCTGCATTATTTATTTTCTTCTATTTATTTTTGAGTAATTTTTATATAGTTTTTTTCTTTTCTACATTATTTATTTTCTTCTATTTATTTTTGAGTAATTTTTTATATAGTTTTTTTCTTTTCTGCATTATTTATTTTCTTCTATTTATTTTTGAGTAATTTTTTGTATAGTTTTTTCTTTTCTGCATTATTTCTTTTCTTCTATTTCTAGTTTGTACACGAAGTGCGTTCAGTTTTTTCCGTGACCCTCTCTACTCTTTCGCACATGCTATGCGGGTGAAATGATGATACCATGCCAAGTTTCAACATTTTCAGAAGTCATTTTGTAGTGATTTTCAATTTCACGGTCATTTAGCTCTCTAAACAATTAGGTAAATGACCGAAAACAACAAATGATGCCAGAACATGTTGGAAATTGATGACGTCGCTTTGAATTGTGCATACTGAACACAACAGAAGTCCGGAGTTCAAATAAGTTTAAAAAACATTGAAGTGCCCGTGTAACAGATGAGTTCTCGTCCGAAACCCTGATACTCCGAAAGAGTTTGTCCAGTTTGTACACGAAGTGCGTCCAGTTTTTGCCGTGACCCTCTCTACTCTTTCGCACATGCTATGCGGGTGAAATGATGATACCATGCCAAGTTTCAACATTTTCAGAATTCATTTTGTAGTGATTTTCAATTTCAAGGTCATTTAGCTCTCTAAACAATTAGGTAAATGACCGAAAAACAACAAATGATGTCAGAACATGTTGGAAATTGATGACGTCGCTTTGAATGCTGCATACTGAACACAAAAGAAGTCCGGAGTTCAAATAAGTTATTAAAAATAAAAAAGAGGTGCAATGCTGGTTAATTTGCTTCAAGCCATTCGGAATAGTGTAGACTGCACTGCACATAGCTCAGTGCAATCTATGCTATTCCGCAAGGCTTGAAGCTAATCAACATGCAGGTGAGCATTGCAACTCTTCATCATTGTCTGTGCACTCACGGATTATAAACCGCTCATACTGCCTCTCTCTTGGCGAGGCGGGACTAAAAATCAGCTTACTAAGAAACTCTAATACCGATTCAGGGCATGAACCGGTACTAAAGGTCTTCGTGGGGGCCCCAGCCTGACCATAGCCTGACATAGCCTCATTAGTACCGGTTCGTGGCATGAACCGGTACTGAAGGTTGCACACAAACCGGTATTAATGATGCCCGCCCGCCTAGCCGTTGGAACCGGCACTAATGGTCACATTAGTGCCGGCTCAAATTCGAACCGGCACTAATGTGCTTCACATTTGACCCTTTTTCTACTAGTGCTATTGTGTTCTGCTATTTGTTAGAGCTAAATCTAGAAGACCCCATAGTATGGTATCCTAAGCTAGGCTACTTGGTGCGATGGTAACAAGGTCACATGATTTACCCAAGTCCGGGCTCTCACAAAGGAGATAATATCTGTGTCCTGCTCTTTGCTTTATTGCATTGGGGTGTACTGAGAGGTTGTCAGTTATCTATCTACGAGCCCGGACCCTAGCTTATATAGCATACCGGGGACCCTAGGGTACATGGATCCTAGTCAACTACATACGTGGATCTAAGATAAAGCAAGTTTATCTCTATGTTCCTTTACTGTTTGCAAGTTATCAACTATAGACAATTGCTTTGCATCACATTTCTTATTGTTACACTTTTTATGAGGCTACATCAGATAATCATGTTCATGTCGAGTTAACATTCACAATAAAAAAATTGTTGTTATCATCTACCTACTCGATAATGAGTAAGGATTAATCTTGGGGATTTTGATACATCTCAAATATATATATAATCTTTGCTATGTTCATGCTATATTTTTATGCCATTATTACATAGTTTTGACACCTTTTCATATAGTTTTATTGGACTAATTTAAATGGTCGAGTGCCAAGTGTCATTTGATGTTTTCTACATGTTCTTGGAATTTAGAGAGATAATATTGTCTGGGGACCAAAAATAAAAATAAAAATATGTTGCAAAGTTTTAAGTCATGAGAGTCATCATGGGCCAAGTTCAGGCCGCGAGGTGGTGCCACGCCGCCCTCTATGGTTCCTTTACGCCATCTTTCACACCCTACACCTTGATATATCTAACAACCCTCTAGAAAGATTTATCAAGGTTTTTTTCGCCGCCACCACCACCATGTGTTCCGAGGTGATCCAATCTAGACGTCTTTTCGATACTCTGTGCGAGGGGGAATTCATTGCCGGAGCTATATTTTCATCAACCTCGCTTCTCCAATAACCATGTGTGAGAGGTCCTCCTTGGACTATGGGTCCATAGCGATACTATGTTGCACCCTCTCTCCCTTGTTCTAAAATACAATGAACAATTTATGATTAGATTATATATGTATATTTATTTGGTTTCTTTGCTACATGATTTATAGACATATTTTTTGATTTATTACTCTTTTAGTGACCATGATTAGATGAATGATCTCCAAGAGGGAGTTGCGTATGTTAGTTGCGTTTAACCTTGCAAGTAATCCATCTCAGTGAGAGAAAGAGAAAAAAAAGCTTGTATTGTGTTATTACCACTAAGGACAAAAAACAAAGTTGAGTAGTTGTATCAGTGATGAGCTAGAGGTAAACGAAACACAATATATACATTATATTACTTTGTTTAGTGCAATTTTCCGCTTTTACTTAGTACTTAGAGTTGTATGCTCGATAGCTGTCTTGGGTGGAGTATTAACTATAGACACAATCAGATAACAGTCTATGAATACAAGGACATAGTGCTTACAAGCAATCATGGCACGCACTATTAACCATAAACACTTCAGTTAATTGATATGCAACAGTAATTTGTTCACCACACCTATGATTTATTGAAGAGATGCCACTTGTGAAGTTATGGATCCATGGTCCTTCATTCCTCATAATCACAACCTCCATTACTTTATTTATAGTTCTTTTTATATTCTGAACATTTACTTTCATTGCCAATAAAACTTAGTTCCAATCACACTATATGTTAATACTTGTAACTAGCAAGGCTAGTGAGATTGACCACCTCACTAGAAGTGGTGGGGACCAATAAAAGTGTCTTAGTTGTGTGCATGTACTAATCATAGGATTTTGGAAGAAATATGCCTTATTGTTTCAACCGAGGGAAAAACTTGCTTCGTACAGCAAAGCTTTGCGCTTCAGGGCCCAACGTGATATTAACTGAACATGCATAATACCTAGCTGGGGATATCATGAAATAGGTAGCTAAGTGTCGAGTGTTAGTTCCTTGACTGGTTTGCATGTATTATTGTCATAGATGCTTACCGTTTCACATAGAGGTTCTACGCGCTCCGGAAAATAGTATTTCCTAGGCTACCTTGAGAGATTCCCGAAGGAAGTACTTCTGAAACTAATAGAAAATCTTAACAAGCAGCTACTGTTGACATTAACGATCTATTCATAGATATGGTAATAACTCTACAAGTTGAGAAGGCATTGAGATAGCTTGGTGCTCCATCAAGATTTACTAGTATTAAATATCCTATGTTCATGCCTAGGAACTATGCTGTGGAATTTGCTATTGGCACTGATTTTATCCACAAAGTTGGTGATAAAGCCTATTAACTCTTTGTGGGCATTCTGGAAGCATAAGAATGCAAATTGTTTTCGATGGGGAAATGCCATCCTTGCAGCAAGTAGTCACCAACATCAAGAGAGAAAGTAGGAGTTGGAGCCAAGCAGGTCTTCTAAAGGGCGGCATGGATGCTTTCTACAGTGGCATGGCAAGATGGGGTAGTGCGAGTAGCTAGTATTAGAGCGTGCATGGACATGTGGAGCAGTGTTTGCATGTAATGATGTAATATTGCAATCATGGAGGGGACTCTTCTCCTCGCCTTCTCCTTTAATACTATATGATACACACACTCGTCCATATTCTAAAAAGAAGAAGAGTCATGCCGCGTGATATGTCGATAAACATTCTCATATAACTAAAAATCAGTACGAAAAAATACCTAAAGCAAAATATCTATTCTTGGCCAGTTTGATAAAGATAACGTTTGGTCTTCTAATTCTATTTCCACCAAAAGTGGTACGGAAACATAGGACCCAAAAGGACCAGTTTTTCTTTTACGGGACAAACTTCTGACCTATTCATTTTCAATCATGGTAGTACAACGAATACTAGAAATAATAAAAATTATATCCAGATCCATAGACCACCTAGCGACGACTACAAACACTGAAGCAAGCCGAAGGCGCGCCGCCGTCATCGCCCCTCCCTCGCCGGAGTCGGGCAAACCTTATTGTAGTAGACAGTCGGAAAGTCGTCGTGCTAAGGCCCCATAGAACCAACGCACCAGAACAACAACTGCCGCCGATGAAGAGTGTAGAATAGAATGATCCAACCTAAAGACACATAAACAAAGACGAACAAAGAACAGATCCAAGCAAATCAACCGAAATCAGATCCACCAAAAGGACCAGCTTATATGAAGAAGACCAAGCTTAGAACAGGAAAGAAAGCCAAAAGTAAAGTTTAGTGGAAGAAAATTTGGAAATCCGCAAGACGATGCGGAAATGAACTCTCCTAGACGAGAAATATAAGATCAAGATAAAACACTAAAGACATCGAAGAAACTGGTTCTGATACCGAAACAACAAACACACGAGATAGAGAGGAGATGGGTTGGGACAAGAAGAAGTTTAAAATAAATATAAGATCTAGTGTCGAAGATCTCATTGCAATGGATTTAATAGTGAAAACAGATTGCGAATCAGACTAACGATATTTGAGCTAGCTGCTAATAATTTTAAATTTCTGAAATAGGATAAAATCTTGCTTACATCAGCTTCACTATAGCGTTCACTATATATTACAGTACTTTGTTAAACTATTAAATATGAGTCTTTTGTTACAAGCATCGTTGACGGGTTTTGTAATGGTAGTTCTACTAATGGGCTATTTTATAGTCTGTCGGTGGAGAAAGTTCAGCAGAGGGTCTTTTGGTAGGAATCACCCCCGAAAAAGGAAGAAGCAAAGGGTCTTTTGGCGCAGTGATTTGCATGAGCATGACTACATGACGGAGCAGGCGTTTGGGTTGTCGTCGCTGAAGAGCGTGGCGAGGCGCTCCTCCTGGCCGGCGGAGACCGGCATGGCACCTTCCACCTTGCGCACGTGGCCGGCGGGAGCCCGCTTGTCGTACACCGGCGGCATGTAGGGGTTTGTGTAAGGCACGTACGGCCAGAGCTCGGCCCGCTTCCCCGTCGACTGGACTCTCCTCAGCACACGCTGCGGCTCCACGAACCCCTTCACCGTCACCTTGTGCTGCTTCCGGTTGATCTCCACCGACTGAGCACCTGCATGCGCGTGCGACCAATTAACACCATCCCAATCATAAGTTCATTAACCATGCGAGCATGCAACGCGACACAGAGTGAATAGTGGCGCGCTTCGCCGAGTTACACACCTTTCATGTTGGCGAGGGTGTTCCGGATCTTGAGCTCGCAGCCGTCGCAGTCCATCTTCACCTTGAGCTCCACCGTGTTGAACTGCCTCCGCTTCTTGCTGTGCCGCCTCTGGCTGCTGCTACCTAGCAGCACATCCGACAGGAAACGCAGGGTGCCTCCCATTGCCTCACCTCGCTCGATCACCTGGCTCTCTTTCTTCTAGTCTAGAATCACAATAACGGAGGACAGGAATTGGTTTCTGCAAGTGGCCAACGGATTAGCACGAAGAAGAGAAGGAAATATGGTTCAAGTATGAACTCCAAGCGTGGCTAATTAGCTGAGAAAATACAGGAGATATTGAAGGCAGATGCTTGCTTAATTGGCTTGCTTAACTGGCTAATGGTTGTACATTTATAGATACGTTGCAACGAGGACGGGAATGTGTGCAGCTATATTGGGTTGTTGAGAAGAAGCTTCCTTTCCAAAGATGCCTTATTCGGCTATTCCTTCAAACCTTTAATTTGGCTTTCCTACCGCTGAGACAGCTCACTCCTCCTGCACTCGATCGCCCTTTTCTTCCAGCTCGGATCAAATCAAGCCCTGGGTCTTTTGGAGCGTCTACAGCCGGGCTTTTCAAATGTCACCTATAGATCCACCCCGATCAGTCGGTCACAAAATCACGACCGAGACAGCCCCCTTAAACCGGTCTATTCGTTGGGGCTATTTGACAGCTCTCATATCAAGCTCACATATACGACGAATATAAAAAAGCCTATACGCGCCCGGACGCGTCCACCAATCAGATCAGTCCCAAATTTCATCAAATTAACCAAGTCCATCAAATCGACCCCTCTCCTACCGCGTCCGTTCTCCATTCCTTGTGT
>NC_041386.1:504471955-504485408 GCF_002162155.2 Triticum dicoccoides | reverse complement strand
CGCGCCGTCGTAGATGTCGTCGCCGAGTACCCCGCCCCCCACCGTCGGCATGGATGATGCCTCGGCAGAGTAGAACCTATTTGGTACACAGATCTGCCCGCTTATGCACATGAAGAGTAGCTTAGGGATCCGACAAAGAGCTATGCTCCACACTTGTCACGTAGATTATATGAGTAGTGGGGACTCTGGAATCCCAAAGAACACTTTACTACTCAAGCACCACTCATACTTTTTTTTCTGGAATACGCATGAGTGTGCGTATCATATACTCCCTCCATTTCACAATGTAGTGCTTCCTCTATTCACGTGCTTCAACTTTGACCGTAAATTTAACTACCAAGACCGATTGCGGCAGAAGCAAAAATTATATCAGTGAATTCGTATTTGAAAGAAGTTTTCAATTATATAATTTTTTTCTCCCGCAGTTGGTCTCGTTGGTTAAATTTATGGTCAAAGTTGGACCTCGGGAAGCACAGGCGCACTATATTTTGGAATGGAGGAAGTATTAAAGAAGGAAAGGGTAGAAACCCTCCACATTTGATGCTACAATGTTATGTACAGATGGCTCAACGGCCACCCCACCTGCCTATCTCGCTATTAGTGACTACTTGCTATTCTCCCACAATGCAAGGCCAACGAAGAAAGCCTCGACTTCTCCTCGCTGTAGTCCTGCCTGCTTCCAAGCCCTGGCCTTGCTTCCTATGCTCTTGAGCACCGTGAGTGTGGATGGCGCTACTCCGTCAAATACCACTGCATTGCGGTGTGTCCACAACTCCCATAGGACCAAGATGCAAATTGTCCTTGCTAGCTTCCGGTGTTGCCCAATTTCCTCTTGCATGATGCACCACTCTGGTAGTGACTCCGTCGCTATTGGAGCACGGTCTGGTCGTCCCAAGGCCAGGCATACCTTATCCCAGACCTCTCTCGCAAAGACACATCCGATCATGATGTGGGTGATGGTCTCCTCATGTTGGCTGCATAGTGGACACGAGCTTTGGTGGGGGAGTCCCCGTCGAGCAAGGCGGTCAGAGGTCCAACACCTGTTCTTCATGGCTAGCCAAACGAAGAAGCGACACTATAGGGGTGCCTGTGACTTCCACGTGAATTCCGTCGTGGGTGATACCTCAAGTCCAGAAAACTTGGCCGCGTATGCCGAGCGCGCCGAAAACATGCCATCCTTCTCCCACGCCCACTGTATCTTGTCTTGCGCATCCTCTTGCAGGGCAACTCCATCTACTCGCCGCCATATATCCAAGAACTGGCGTAGCATGTTGGTCGTAAGATCAGGCCCAATGTCAGATGCCCACGAGTGGTTTGCGAGTGCCTCTGCGACCGTTCGGGTAGATCTCGTTTGTCTTGATACCTTCAAGTAGAGCATGGGTGTCAGGTCCTGGATTCGGTAGCCGTTGATCCACTTGTCTTCCCAAAAGAGTGTCCCGTCTCCATTTCCCAACGTAGTTGTAGTCGCAGCATGGAAGAGTGTCCTCGATTCCGCTGGAACTGCAATCTGGACTTTAGCCCAAGGTCTTGAATGATCAGTATGTTGTAGCCACGGCCATCTGGCCAGCATGGCGGTGTTCAACCACCGCAAGTTTGGTATGCCGAGTCCTCCAACCCACCTAAGGCGGCACACCGAGTCCCATGCCACAGCGCAGTTGCCTACCCGCGCTTCCATCTTTCCACACCAGAGGAAACCTCTACAAATCTTTGTCAGGGCCGTGAGGGTTCTCGGAGGTATATTCAGGGCAAGCATGGCATGTATAGGGATTGCACATAGCACGGAGAGGATGAGGATGAGCCGACCGCTTTTGGGTAAGGTAGCGGCCTTCCAGTTGGGTAGGTGACTAGCGAATTGCTCCACCATGTATTGGAACTGCGCAGAGGTGGCCTTTCTGATTGAGAGCGGGAGGTCAAGGTACTTGCACGGAAACGATGCACTCGTGCAGGCCAGGGAGGTGCAAACTGCCTCCAACTCCTCCGTTGAGCAGCAGATGGGTAGTGTCGTGCTCTTAGATAGATTCACCACGAGGCCCGAGGCAGCCCCAAACAGTGCTAGGATCTCTGTGCAAGCCTGTATCTCCTGATTAGTGGGCTTGAAAAATACCATCACGTCGCCAGCAAACATAGACGGCCACTGTTGCACTCCATTTCTAGCCAAAGGGGCGAAGATGCCATGATTTGTGGCCTTCTTGAACAGGGCTTGCAATGTCTCCATGCAGAGGATTGTTGGGGAACACAATATTTCAAAAAAATTCCTACGATCACGCAAGATCTATCTAGGAGATGCATAGCAATGAGAGGGGAGAGTGTGTCTACGTACCCTCGTAGACCGAAAGGGGAAGCGTTTAGTAAGGCGGTTGATGTAGTCGAATGTCTTTGCCATCCAACCGATCAAATACCGAACGCACGACACCTACATGATCTGCATACGTTCAGCTCAGTGACATCCCTCGTACTCTTGATCCAGCTGAGGCCGAGGGTGAGTTTCGTCAGCACGACGGCGTGTTGACGGTGATAATTAAGTTACCAACGCAGGGCTTCGCCTAAGCACTACGACATTATGACCGAGGTGTAAAACTGTGGAGGGGGGGCACCGCACACGGGTAAAGATCAACTTGTGTGTCTATGGTGTGCCCCCTCCCCCGTATATAAAGGAGAGAGAAGGGGAGGGCCGGCCGGCCCCTAGGGCACGCCCCAAGAGGGGAATCTTACTCCTAGTAGGAGTAGGTTCACCTTTTCCTAGTCCAACTAGGAGAAGAAGGAAGGAGAGGGAGAGGGAGAGGTAAAGAGGGGTCGCGCCCCCTCCCCTTGTCCTATTCGGACTCCCCTTGTGTGTGTGTGGGGGGGGGGGCGCCACCTCTTGGCTGCGGCCCTCTCTCCCTTCGGCACTCTGGTTTTATCCGAAACTATGAGGAACACTTCCGGTGTCCGAATAACATGGTCCAATATATGAATCTTTATGTCCCGACCATTTCGAGACTCCTCGTCATGTCCGTGATCACATCCGAGACTTCAAACAACCTTCGGTACATCAAATCACATAACTCATAATACATATCCCCTCGAACATTAAGCGTGCGGACCCTACGGGTTCGAGAACTATGTAGACATGACCGAGACACATCTCCAGTCAATAACCAATAGCGGAACCTGGATGCTCATATTGGTTCCTACATATTCTACGAAGATCTTTATTTGGTCAAACCGCACAACAGCATATGTTGTTCCCTTTGTCATCGGTATGTTACTTGCCCGAGATTCGATCGTCGGTGTAACATCCCAAAATTCTAAATTTTGGAATGTTATAATAAATAGATAGATTTGACTGATTGTTTGATTGTTGTGCGATTGATTGAGTGAAATTCTAAACTTTTTGAAAGTTAAATGAGATGGAATAAAAGGACTTTCCCAAACTTTCATTTTTGCATTTTAAGATCTCCGTGAATTCAAATTCTTTTCACCACAAAACCCTGGAGAGAAGATGACATGACTTCTTCCATTTATATAAATGACAAGGGGTGTTGAAAATATTTGAATTCCATTTGAGAATATTTCCAATTTTGAAACTTTATGCAACTCAATGATTTTCACGAGAGAAGATAAAATGACTTCTTCAAATTATATGAAATATGAGTTGGGAGTTTCAAAGAAACTCAAATTTAAAATCCATTTGAAATTATTTTCAATACTGGGTTACTTGAGTTTTATTTAAATTATTTTTCTCCAAAAATAAAATATATGGAAAATAGGGTAACATGATTCCCTACAATAGAAAATTGGATAAAAATTAATTTGAAGTCATTTTGGTATTTTTAAAATGATTTTTTGTGGGTTTTATTGAATCAGTGGCATTGTTTGATTTATTATAATTTTTGTAGATTTTATTTAAAGTTATAAAAATGTTCACATTGTAGAAAATCTTTTTCTTAAAATTTATATTATATGCCTATGAAAAGTTTTATTTTGCTTTTATTTTATTTTATTTTTGTTGTTTTTCTGGAAAATGTTTTATTAAAAAAAGGGTTCCCTTCGCCGACTGGGCCGGCCCAGCATCGAAGCCAGGCCAAGGCCCAGCCAGCCCACCCACGCGCGCAACCGTCCCCGACCCCGAGCGGAGTCCACCGCCCGCACGCATCGCCGGCGACGCCGTGTCCGCCCCGGTCTCCTCGCCTGCCAATCGCGCACGCCAAGCCCTCGCCTCGCCTCCTCTTATAAAGGGCACCGCCCCGGGCCCGTTCCTCTCCGACGCCGCCCGCCGCTCGCGCCGCCGCAGATCTCGCCGCGGCCGCTGCTTCACCACCGCCGCCAGCGCCATCGCTGCTGCCGCCTGCTTGCGCTGCCCCCGCTCGTCGCCATCGCCCGCCGCCCGCGCCCCCGCCCCGCGCCTCCGACGCCGCCCGCCGCTGCTGTCGCTGCCGCGCCGAGCTCGCCGGAGTCCACCGCCTCGCCGAACCGCCGTCGCCCACCGAGCCGCCGCCGGTCTCGTACGAACCAACGTGAACCGGTATAAAACTGCCCAGTCCGGTTTATTGTTTTAGTTCTGTTTTTTTGTTAGGTTTAGATCAGTTTTTATTTAGATTTTTTTTGGACGTTCATTAGTTAGGGTTCGGTAGTGAACGAGTTCGTTCGTTAGCTTTCTGTAGCGGGCATTCGCTGGGTAGATTTTTTTCTTTTTCTTTTTATTGTAGTCAGGGACCTATCCATAATTAGTTTCTTTACTCTTTAGCCCCTGATTTTCAAACCTGCGTAACTTTTTACTCGTTAGTCCAAATTCAACGAAACCAACGCCCACGTCTTCGTTATGATCTCATCTATCCATTAAAACAACTTAAACATGTTTTTGCAAAGTTTAAAATTTGAATTAGATCAGATTTGAATTCAAATTTTGTTTGATTGTAACTTGAGTTTCGTAGCTCCGTTTGAGTTGATTCTTTTTTGCAAATTAAAGCTCTTGACCTAAACTTTCTGATAAGGCCAAATTCACATAATTTTGGTACTGTTAGAAATTGTTTTATGTTGCAAGAGTTATTTGCTTGATTTTGATGTTTTTCGAATCGTCTTCTTTGTTCTTTCTGGTCTTTTGAGTGATTGCTTATGTGTGGTTACTATTGCTTGATTACGATAGATTGACCGGAGTGTGACGAGTAGAGCTATCAAGATTTTGAGTGCGAATCACCTTCATCAACATTGCAGGCAAGTTCACACTTTGATCATATCCCTTTCGTACCCGGTTTTTATGCATTAGTTTCAACCCTCAAACATTGCATGAGTAGGATTGATAACATGTGGGTATTGGGAAGTAGTTGCTGAGGTAGGAACCTATTGCGCTGTTACTATCAAACCCTTGGGTTACTTCTACGTGTTGCTTATATTGCTATACTATGCTCGTAGACATGGTTTGGGTATGAGTGAAATCCATGACAGATGTGAGATTGTTATTTAATGGTTCAACTTAAGGTGGCAACTTAAATACACATCTGGGTGGATTGCTAGGGGCACCCTGGGGATATACCAGTGGACTTGCCCGGACACCTGGGGATATACCAGTGTTGTCCTAGGAGGTCCCGGGGATATACCGTGTGATCATCCTACGGTCCGCCACCCAGGCTCAAAGGGATCATAAGATTATTCATGCTAGAAACTTCCGTGTGTAGCCACAAGCTATTATGGGCTCTAGCATAGTTGATTAAGTCGTGTGAACTCTTATAGTGGTAGACTAGCAGATGTAGGAGTTGTAGGTGGTACGGTCTACCCATCGTAAGGTGCAAACGCTTCTGAAGGACTATGTCTTGGTCATCCGTTTCTCAAACACCATGTAGTGCGAGAAATCCAACGGAGGAGATCGAGTCTTGTGGGGAAAAGTGCGCAAACCTCTGCAGAGTGTACAAACTAATCATGATTAGCCATGTCCCCGGTTATGGACATCTTGAGTATCTAGTTCTTGGATTACCCTATTGATCTCATCACGTTACTTAAATAATTGGTTGGGTTTTAATGATGATGCTTAATTGGGATTGAGAATGCTGTCAACCATTCTCAATGTTTAACAACCACCATGATAGTTAAATAAATTTTATTCCTTTGTAGTAGGGAAAAATTGGCTTTTCGCAAAAACCATATAACCATAGAGCTTTTCCACCAGCCATATATGCATGTAGTGATAGTCATATTTCAGCATTGCTCTATGGTGTGAATTTGCCAGTACATTCAATGTACTGACCCTCGTGGCCGCAACGTCTCATGTTGCAAGATATCTTACGACGAGTAAGTGATACGTTAGGGTTACGATTTCTACACTCAACTTTGCCGTTGGTGTTGATGGGAATCCACAACCTTGTTATTTCCGCTATTTGGATTGAGGTAATAATGTTTTACGTTACTTTCTACATGTGATTTACCTCTGTTATAAATCCTCGAGTACTGTGTGTGTCAGCATACCGATCCAGGGATGACACTTAAGCACAGAGACTTGATCCATTCGGGTCGGGTCGCTACAAGATGATACCAGAGCACATGTTGACTGTAGGACGTGACCCTAGAAATTAGCAAGCCCATAGAAAGGATTTTTTTTTCTAAAAACTTTCCTTTTAAAAAAGACCTTTTACCTCTCTTCTCTTCTGAGCTTATTCAAATATTCCCTTTAGTTAGACCATATCCGTTTTCCCCTTTTGACCACTCGAAGATTCGACTAATGAGACCGCTTCAAGAAGTACAATATATCGGACAACTAAGACCATTTGGAATGAAGAGCATTCTACCGTGCATTACAATAATGGAAACTATAACAGATGAAGAATCCAAAGACTAGGAGAATTTGAAGGTTCTGAAGAATTCCCAATTTTTTTATGACCTAGGAAAGCTACCCTTATGGAATTGTCAGACTATTGAAGCTGTCAATACCCGAGATCAAGGTAAACTAGAGAAAGACAGGAGCATGGAGAGTTAAAAACTCAAAGTTCTGTTAAGGAAAACCCTAAGGCAGGAGATATCAACTATGGAGAGATAGCTCATGGAAATGACAAGAGCAGAAACACGGCTATCCATGATGTTATCGCCCGCTTATGCTATTTATCACCTTGCTGAGTTAAGCATGCATATGCATGGAAGGATTGGATGGTAGAAGGCTGATGGAGCACCTATCAGTAAGGGATGGAGTTTTAACCTTAGATGGTGCATCACCAGGATTTGGACTATTACATCAAGAGTTTTAAGATGGACCTTCAGGAAGCGTATTTGGCAAGGAAGTATTTCATGAAGAACTTAGGACCAAGAAGCTGAAGTAGCCGAGCTGGAGGAGCAAAACCTCGAGATACAGGAGATTCGTCAGGAACTGAAAGACAGTAGGACCGTGGTTCATACCAAGATGTTGAAACCCAGAAGTTTGGAACGCAACTCCAGAATATTAAAGGACGCCATGAGAGACTTCGCGTCAACAGAGATGATCTGGCAAAAGAATTTGAGAAGGACAAGCACGATGGGAAGAAGCCGTTGGAGGCATGAACAAAACTGGAAGAGTTTGATGACTTTGAAGATTTATTGACCTTTAGAAGACCAAACCCCTGTTCTATACCTGCGTTAGATGCGATGATTGTGAGCTGTCATTTGTTTGATGTTTTTCCGACAGCCACAATAAAATCTGTTTTTTTAACCTTTGTTTGTATTGTGTGCATCTCTCTTGATCTCTCTTATCTCACCCCAAAACCCATGGACCTAATAGAGGATGAATGGAGATGAGCTTGTATTTTCGGGACCGATGAGTCAATTGGAGACAGACCGATGGATTCAGAACATGGACGATCATATGGAGAACAACCCTATAGTCAGAAAGGATATGTCCCAGCATGTTCTTCAATGCTTTGAAAGAGGTACTGCTACTTGGTGGAGGATGTACCAAACCATCAATGGATGGCAAGGAGTAACCACTTGGAAAGAATTTAAGTTGACTTTGCTAAAGTCTCAGTTTGTGTCCCAGAAATTGAAGCCTTATGGAAAGGATATGAAGAAAACTTGTGCATCCAAGCTTTGTGGAGAAATAGGACACAACCATAAAGAACACAAGGATGAATGCCCTAATTGTGAAGGAAGTCACCCAGCTGAAGAATGCCCAACTAGGCAGATCACTTGTTTCTTGTGTGAAGGGACTACACACTACCCTGCTCAGTGTCACATTTACCCCATGGTACAAAGAACCATCCAGCAGAAAAAAGAAGCAATGAAAGGAGCCCTAATGGGAATTTTAAAAGAACCTGCGATGAAGGAAGAGGTGGAGGACACACCCAAAGAGGAACCAATTAAATCCTACACCAAGTCTTGCTATTCATGTGGAGAAGAAGGACACATCTCCCAGAATTGTATGAAGGGGGATCTAGTAGAATTCCAGACGAAGGAAGTAGAGTATGACCCACAGGAAATAGAAGCCCTGGTTGGAATGGAAAAGTTCAGAAAGAGAAGTAGATTGGATTCCAGGAAGGATCTGAGTCATATCACCTGTTATAGGTGCAAGGAGTCAGGGCACTACCTCAGCAATTGCCCAAAAAGGAATCCAAGGACCCAAGTAGGCTATATAATCACAAGGAAACCTCGAAACTTGTCAGAAGTAATATGTTTCTGTTGTAATGAAGCAGGACACTTTGCCAGAGATTGTCCGAAGGACAAGGTGACTTGTGATAAATAGTTGAGTTTGTAACAGAAGAAATATAGTAGTAGTAGTGAGAACATTTTCCTTTATATTGAGGTGTTGAGTTGAGGCATGTAATGGAAAAACAGGAGATTGTAATAATTTGGGAATAATAAAGTTAGCAGTGTTGGTACTGATTTGGATTTTATGAGTTACTCTATGAGGAAAGATGTTGACCATTTTCGAGGATATGAGAAATATGGTCTATGAAATATTGGAGCATTTTAAGGGTGGTAGTACCCTGTAAGAACCGTTGACACCTGGAAAAGATAAGGATACTCCACTGAGTGGATTTCGGACAAAATGAATACAAGTTTTGTCTCGATATGTTTGATACCCCAAGAGTGTGTGGGATGAAGTTGGATACCGTCAGTTGTTTGGACCAAATGTGATCAAGGAGTCATAAGAGAATGTTAAGTTGATACGAGATAGACTGAAGGTAGCTCAGTCCAGGAAGAAGAGTTTTGCAGACTCAAAAATGCAAGGAGGAAGTCTATGAGATTGGAGACAGAGCATGTCTTCACGTGTCCCCTCTGCGAGGAGTTAAATGATTTGGAGTTAAGGGAAAGTTAGCCCCGAGATTTGTAGGACCATACCGAGTTTTGGAGCGTATGGGAGAAGTGGCCAACAAGTTGGAGTCACCCGAAGGACTGTCAGGAGTTCATGATGTGTTTCACGTTTCCTAGTTGAAGAAGTGCCATGCAGGGAAGGCCAATATTCCCCTGTAAGGATGCTTGACCCTGGAAAGGATAATGATGTTCCATGAAGTTGAGTAAGGATTTCATAAGTATAAGTTTTTTTTATCTCGGTATGTGAGATATTCCACGAGGATGAAGAGATGAATTACTATTGGATATAAAGGAGGTATGATATTGGAAATATGGATCAAGGGAAATTCCATGATGAGTCTGAGTAATCATGTCCTAGTTTGGTGCCAAAAGAAGAAAGGGAGACAAATCAATTGGATGGATTTTAAGTATGCTAGGTGTTGGGGAACGTAGCAGAAATTCAAAATTTTCTACGCATCACCAAGATCAATCTATGGAGTAATCTAGCAACGAAGGGAAGGAGAGTGCATCTACATACCCTTGTAGATCGCTAAGCGGAAGCGTTCAAGTGAACGGGGTTGATGGAGTCATACTCGTCGTGATCCAAATCACCGATGATCCTAGTGCCGAACGGACGGCACCTCCGCGTTCAACACACGTACAGCCCGGTGATGTCTCCTACGCCTTGATCCAGCAAGGGGAGAAGGAGAGGTTGGGAAGACTCCATCCAGCAGCAGCACGACGGCGTGGTGGTGGTGGAGGAGCGCGGGACTCCAGCAGGGCTTCTCTAAGCACTACGAGAGACGAGGAGGGAGAGGGGTAGGGCTGCACCAACAGGGGAAGAATTCGTGTCTCTGGCAGCCCAAAACCTCAAGTATATATAGGGGGAGGGGAGGGGCTGTGCCCCCACCTAGGTTTCCACCCCTAGGGGTGGCGGCCAGCCCTAGATCCCATCTAGGGGGGCGGCCAAGGGGGGAGAGAGGGGGGCGCACCACTAGGTGGGCCTTAGGCCCATCTGAGCCTAGGGTTTGCCCCCTTCCACTCTCCCTTGAGCCTTGGGCCTTGGTGGGGGGCGCACCAGCCCACCTGGGGCTGGTCCCCTCCCACACTTGGCCCATGCAGCCCTCCGGGGCTGGTGGCCCCACTTGGTGGACCACCGGGACCCTCCCGGTGGTCCCGGTACATTACCGATAAACCCGAAACTTTTCCAGCGACCAAAACAGGACTTCCCATATATAAATCTTTACCTCTGGACCATTCCGGAACTCCTCGTGACATCCGAGATCTCATCCGGGACTCCGAACAACATTCGGTAACCACGTACGTACTTTCCCTATAACCCTAGCATCATCGAACCTTAAGTGTGTAGACCTTACGGGTCCGGGAAACATGTAGACATGACCGAGAAACCTCTCCGGTCAATAAACAACAGCAGGATCTGGATACCCATGTTGGCTCCCACATGCTTCACGATGATCTCATCGGATGAACCACGATGTCATGGACTTAATCAATCCCGTATACAATTCCCTTTGTCTAGCGGTACGATACTTGCCCGAGATTCGATCGTCGGTATCCCGATACCTTGTTCGATCTCGTTACCGGCAAGTCTCTTTTACTCATTCCGTAACACATCATCCCGTGATCAACTCCTTGATCACATTGTGCACATTATGATGATGTCCTACCGAGTGGGCCCAGAGATACCTCTCCGTTTACACGGAGTGACAAATCCCAGTCTCGATTTGTGCCA
Organism: Triticum dicoccoides; assembly: GCF_002162155.2. Lineage (NCBI taxonomy): Eukaryota > Viridiplantae > Streptophyta > Magnoliopsida > Poales > Poaceae > Triticum > Triticum dicoccoides. The sequence goes on along the minus strand of NC_041386.1, from coordinate 504,474,430 downwards.
ACCCAACAGACACTTTCGGAGATACCTGTAGTGTACCTTTATAGCCACCCAGTTACGTTGTGAGTTTGGCACACCCAAAGCACTCCTACGGTATGCGGGAGTTGCGCAATCTCATGGTCTAAGGAAATGATACTTGACATTAGAAAAGCTTTAGCATACGAACTACATGATCTTGTGCTAGGCTTAGGATTGGGTCTTGTCCATCACATCATTCTCCTAATGATGTGATCCCATTATCAACGACATCCAATGTCCATGGTCAAGAAACCGTAACCATCTATTGATCAACGAGCTAGTCAACTAGAGGCTTACTAGGGACATGGTGTTGTCTATGTATCCACACATGTATCTGAGTTTCCTATCAATACAATTCTAGCATGGATAATAAACGATTATCATGAACAGGGAAATATAATAATAACCAATTTATTATTGCCTCTAGGGCATATTTCCAACACTAGGAAGCTGGAAGTTGGATATTGGATTAGAGATCCGTTGCCCCGATGATGAGTTCAAGGTTTGCAAGTGATGAGATGGGCCATAACCCACAGGCCCCGGGACCTGCCAAGAAGCAAGCACACTCTTGCTGAAGGAAAAACCTTGTAAGAAGTTACGATTTTATCGATAGACGAATTTATAGGAGTTTACGCAAAACCTGAGAGTTGTGAAGGAACGATAGATGGTTGTTTGGCTTGCAGAATCAATGGATTTATCCGAACCTGGTTCGTTGACAAGAGAAATTCTGCAATGCTTGTGAGGATGACCGAGTGTTAGAATGCGAGATTCGCTAAACCATATACATGGTAATGATTTGGGTGCGGGATGCATTGATCACCATATCGACTTACTCTTATTATTTGCCTTGCTACATGGGATGGTAAATCTGAGTGACTTACCTATAGTAGAGAGACGACGAACAAAACCTTGTTTAAACCTTAGAATGGTATAAGAATTTTTTTCCCTTGTACAAGGCAGTTTTTGCCAACTGTAGGTTATACGGAGAGGATCAACCAAACCATTTTATGCAGGAGAAACCATAAATTGTTGACCACCATGAGATATCGATAGTTGTTTAGTTTTGGCGCCAGACCTGTCAGCTAAGAAGACCCAATCTCAGAATAACCTTACCAAGAGGAAAGGACAGAAGAATTGCGGTAAAGGTTATGCCGTTACCGGAAGAGCCCAGAGAAAGGAATTATACTGAAGATTTGAGAAGACCGGCACTATCGAGAATAAGGATGGAGTATATGAGTTTTGATGGAACCGTAACGATGTTTCTAAGGGTGGTAGCACCCCAGACCCCCTGAGATGATCGATGAATTTTGAGAAGACCCCGACCCTAACCTATTTATTTCTAGCCTCTCCGAATCTCGAGGACGAGATTCATTTTAAGGGTGGTAGGTTTGTAACATCCCAAAATTCTATATTTTGGAATGTTATAATAAATAGATAGATTTGACTGATTGTTTGATTGTTGTGTGATTGATTGAGTGAAATTCAAAACTTTTTGAAAGTTAAATGAGAGGGAATAAAAGGACTTTCCCAAACTTTCATTTTTGCATTTTAAGATCTCCGTGAATTCAAATTCTTTTTACCACAAAACCCTGGAGAGAAGATGACATGACTTCTTCCATTTATATAAATGACAAGGGGTGTTGAAAATATTTGAATTCCATTTGAGAATATTTCCAATTCTGAAACTTTATGCAACTCAATGATTTTCACGAGAGAAGATAAAATGACTTCTTCAAATTAGATGAAATATGAGTTGGGAGTTTCAAAGAAACTCAAATTTAAAATCCATTTGAAATTATTTTCAATATTGGGTTACTTGAGTTTTATTCAAATTATTTTTCTCCAAAAATAAAATATATGGAAAATAGGGTAACATGATTCCCTACAATAGAAAATTGGATAAAAATTAATTTGAAGTCATTTTGGTATTTTTAAAATGATTTTTTGTGGGTTTTATTGAATCAGTGGCATTGTTTGATTTATTATAATTTTTGTATATTTTATTTAAAGTTATAAAAATGTTCACGTTGTAGAAAATCTTTTTCTGAAAATTTTGATATATTATATGCCTATGAAAAGTTTTATTTTGCTTTTATTTTATTTTATTTTTGTTGTTTTTCTAGAAAATGTTTTATTAAAAAAAGGGTTCCCTTCGCCGACTGGTCCAGCCTAGCACCGAAGCCAGGCCAAGGCCTAGCCAGCCCACCCACGCGCGCAGCCGTCCCCGACCCCGAGCAGAGTCCGCCGCCCGCACGCATCGCCGGTGACGCCGTGTCCGCCCCGGTCTCCTCGCCTGCCCCTCGCGCACGCCAAGCCCTCGCCTCGCCTCCTCTTATAAAGGGCACCGCCCCGGGCCCGTTCCTCTCCGACGCCGCCGCCGCTCGCACCGCCGCAGATCTCGCTGCCGCTGCTGCTTCACCGCCGCCGCCTGCGCCACCGCTGCTGCCGCCTGCTTGCACC
>NC_041386.1:504448046-504471518 GCF_002162155.2 Triticum dicoccoides | reverse complement strand
CGCTGCTGCCGTTGCCGCGCCGAGCTCGCCGGAGTCCACCGCCTCGCCGAGCCGCCGTTGCCCACCGAGCCGCCGCCGGTCTCGTACGAACCGACGTGAACCGGTATAAAACCGCCCGGTCCGGTTTATTGTTTTAGTTCGGTTTTTTTTAGGTTTAGATCGGTTTTTATTTAGATTTTTTTTGGACGTTCATTAGTTAGGGTTCGGTAGTGAATGAGTTCGTTCGTTAGCTTTCTGTAGCGGGCATTCGCTCGGTAGAATTTTTTCTTTTTCTTTTTATTTTAGTCAGGGACCTATCCGTAATTAGTTTCTTTACTGTTTAGCCCCTGATTTTCAAACCTGCGTAACTTTTTACTCGTTAGTCAAAATTCAACGAAACCAACGCCCACGTCTTTGTTATGATCTCATCTATCCAGTAAAACAACTTAAACATGTTTTTGAAAAGTTTAAAATTTGAATTAGATCAGATTTGAATTCAAATTTTGTTTGATTGTAACTTGAGTTTCGTAGCTCCGTTTGAGTTGATTCTTTTTGCAAATTAAAGCTCTTGACCTAAACTTTCTGATAAGGCCAAATTCACATAATATTGGTACTGTTAGAAATAGTTTTATGTTGCAAGAGTTATTTGCTTGATTTTGATGTTTTCCGAATCGTCTTCTTTGTTCTTTCTGGTCTTTTGAGTGATTGCTTATGTGTGGTTACTATTGCTTGATTATGATAGATTGACCGGAGTGTGACGAGTAGAGCTACCAAGATTTTGAGTGCGAATCACCTTCACCAACGTTGCAGGCAAGTTCACACTTTGATCATATCCCTTTCGTACCCAGTTTTTATGCATTAGTTTCAACCCTCAAACATTGCATGAGTGGGATTGATAACATGTGGGTATTGGGAAGTAGTTGCTGAGGTAGGAACCTATTGCCTTGTTACTATCAAACCCTTGGGAGTTACTTCTACGCATTGCTTATATTGCTATGCTATGATCGTAGACATGGTTTGGGTATGAGTGAAATCCATGACAAATGTGAGATTCTTATTTAATGGTTCAACTTAAGGTGGCAACTTAAATACACATCTGGGTGGATTTCTAGGGGCACCCTGGGGATATACCAGTGGACTTGCCCGGACACCTGGGGATATACCAGTGTTGTCCTAGGAGATCTCGGGGATATACCATGTGATCATCCTACGGTCCGCCACCCAGGCTCAAAGGGATCATAAGATTATTCATGCTAGAAACTTCCGTGTGCAGCCACAAGCTATTATGGGCTCTAGCATAGTTGATTAAGTCGTGTGAACTCTTATAGTGGTAGACTAGTAGATGTAGGGGTTGTAGGTGGTACGGTCTACCCATCGTAAGGTGCAAACGCTTCTGAAGGACTATGTCTCGGTCATCCGTTTCTCAAACACCATGTAGTGCGAGAAATCCAACGGAGGAGATCGAGTCTTGTGGGGAAAAGTGTGCAAACCTCTAGAGAGTGTACAAACTAATCATGATTAGTCGTGTCCCCGGTTATGGACATCTTGAGTATCTAGTTCTTGGATTATCTTGTTGATCTCATCACGTTACTTAAATAATTGGTTGGGTTTTAATGATGATGCTTAATTGGGATTGAGAATGCTGTCAACCATTCTCAGTGTTTAACAACCACCATGATAGTTAAATAAATTTTATTCCTTTGCAGTAGGGAAAAATTGGCTTTTCACAAAAACCATATAACCATAGAGCTTTTCCACCAGCCATATATGCATGTAGTGATAGTCATATTTTAGCATTGCTCTATGGTGTGAATTTGCCAGTACATTCAATGTACCGACCCTCGTGGCTGCAACGTCTCATGTTGCAGGATATCTTACGACGAGTAAGTGATACGTTAGGGTTATGATTTCTACACTCAACTTTGCCGTTGGTGTTGATGGGAATCCACAACCTTGTTACTTCCGCTATTTGGATTGAGGTAATAATGTTTTATGTTACTTTCTACATGTGATTTACCTATGTTATAAATCCTCGAGTACTGTGTGTGTCAGCATACCGATCTAGGGATGACACTTAAGCACAGAGACTTGATCCATTCGGGTCGGGTCGCTACAGTCGGTATCATCATACCAGGTTCAATCTTGTCACCGGCAAGTCTCTTTACTCGTTCTGTAATGCATCATCCTGCAACTAACTCATTAGTTACTTTGCTTGCAAGGGTTATAGTGATGAGCATTATTGAGAGGGCCCAGAGATACCTCTTCGATACACGGAGTGACAAATCCTAATCTCGATCTATGCCGACTCAACAAACACCATCGGAGACACCTGTAGAGCATCTTTATAATCACCCAGTTATGTTGTGACATTTGATAGCACACAAGGTGTTCCTCTGGTATTCGAGAGTTGCGTAATCTCATAGTTAGAGGAACATGTGTAAGTCATGATGAAAGCAATAGCAATAAATCTAAACGATCATTTATCTAAGCTAAGGATGGGTCTTGTCCATCACATCATTCTCTAATGATGTGATCCCGTTCATAAAATGATAACACATATCTATGGCCAGGAAACATAACCATCTTTGATTAACAAGCTAGTCAAGTAGAGGCATACTAGGGACACTTTGTTTTGTCTATGTATTCACACATGTACTAAGTTTCCGATTAATACAATTCTAGCATGAATAATAAACATTTATCATGATATAAGGAAATATAAATAACAACTTTATTATTGCGTCTAGGGCATATTTCCTCCAGTCTCCCACTTGCACTAGAGTCAATAATATAGTTCACATCGCCATGTGATTTAATACCAATAGTTCACATCTTTATGTGATTAGTTCACATCCCCATGTGACTAATACCCAAAGGGTTTTACTAGAGTCAATAATCTAGTTCACATTGCTATGTGATTAACACCCAAAGAGTACTAAGGTGTGATGATGTCTTGCTTGTGAGAGAAGCTTAGTCAATGGGTCTGTCACATTCAGAGCCGTATGTATTTTGCAAATTTTCTATGTCTACAATGCTTTGCATGGAGCTACTCTAGCTAATTTCTCCCACTTTCAGTATGTATCCATATTGAGACTCAGAGTCATCCGGATCGGTGTAAAAGCTTGCATCGACACAACTTTTTACGACAAACTCTTTATCATCTCCATAACCAAGAAATATCTCCTTAGTCTTCTAAGGATAATTTTGACCGATGTTCAGTGATCCACTCTTGGATCAATATTGTACCCCCTTGCCAAACTCATGGCAAGTTAGACAATAGGTTTGGTATAAAACATAGCATACTTTATAGAACCTATGGCTGAGGCATAGGGAATGACGTTCATTCTCTTTCTATTTTCTGTCGTGGTCGTGTTTTGAGTCTTACTCAACTTTACACCTTGCAATACAGGTAAGAACTCCTTCTTTGTTTGTTCCATTTTGAACTACTTCAAAATCTTGTCAAGGTATGTACTCATTGAAAAATCTTATCAAGCGTCTTGATCTATCTCTATAGATCTTGATGCCCAATATGTAAGCAGCTTCACCGAGGTCTTTCTTTGAAAAAGTCCTTTCAAACATTCCATTATGCTTTCCAGAAAATTCTACATCATTTCCGATCAACAATATGTCATTCACATATACTTATCAGAAAAGTTGTAGTGCTCCCACTCACTTTCTTGTAAATAGAGGCTTCGCCGCAAGTCTGTATAAAACTATATGCTTTGATCAACTCAGATTTCATGGCCTCAAGCCATCTGTCAGAATCTGGGCTCATCATCGCTTCCTCATAGTTCATAGGTTCATCATGTTCTAGCAACATGACTTCCAGAATAGGATTACTGTACCACTCTGGTGCGGATCGTACTCTGGTTGACCTACAAGGTTCGGTAGTAACTTGATCTGAAGTTTCATGATCATCATCATTAACTTCCTCACTAATTGGTGTAGGCATCACTGGAACTGATTTCAGTGATGAGCTACTTTCCAATTTGAGAGAAGGTACAATTACCTCATCAAGTTCTACTTTCCTCCCACTCACTTCTTTCGAGAGAAACTCCTTCTCTAGAAAGGATCCACTCTTAGCAACAATGATCTTGCCTTTGGATCGATGATAGAAGGTGTACCCAACAGTTTCTTTTGGGTATCCTATGAAGACGCACTTCTCCGATTTGGGTTTGAGCTTATCAGGCTGAAACTTTTTCACATAAGCATCGCAACCCCAAACTTTAAGAAATGATAGCTTATGTTTCTTGCTAAACCGCAGTTCATACGGTGTCGTCTCAACGGATTTTTAGACGCTGCCCTATTTAACATGAATGAAGCTGTCTCTAATGCATAACCCCAAAACTATAGTGGTAAATCGGTAAGAGAAATCATAGATTGCACCATATCTAATAAAGTACGGTTACGACGTTCAGACACACCAATATGCTATGGTGTTCCAGGTGACGTGAGTTGCGCAACTATTCCACATTGTTTCAAATGAAGGCCAAACTCGTAACTCATATATTCACCTCAACAATCAGACCGTAGAAACTTTATTTTCTTGTTATGATGATTTTCCACTTCACTCTGATATTCTTTGAACTTTTCAAGTGTTTCAGACTTATGTTTCATTAAGTAGATATACCCATATCTGCTCAAATCATCTGTGAAGGTCAGAAAATAACGATACCCTCCGCGAGCCTCAACACTCATCGGACCGCATACATCAGTATGTATTATTTCCAATAAGTCTATTGCTCGCTCCATTATTCCGGAGAACGGAGTCTTAGTCGTCTTGCCCATGAGGCATGGTTCGCAAGCATCAAGTGATTCCAAAAGCCCATCAGCATGGAGTTTCTTCATGCGCTTTACACCAATATGACCTAAACGGTAGTGCCACAAATAAGTTGCACTATCATTATTAACCTTGCATCTTTTGGTTTCAATATTATGAATATGTGTATCACTACAATCGAGATTCAATAAACCATTCACCTTGGGTGTATGACCACAGAAGGTTTTCTTCATGTAAACAGAATAACAATTATTCTTTGACTTAAATGAATAACCTTATTGCAATAAACATGATCCAATCATATTATGCTCAATGCAAACACCAAATAATATTTATTTTAGGTTCAACACTAATCCCGAAGGTAAAGGAAGTGTGTGATGGTGATCTTATCAACCTTGGAATCACTTCCAACACACATCGTCACCTTGCCCTCAACTAGTCTTTGTTCATTTTATAACTCCTGTTTCAAGTTACTAATCGTAGCAACTGAACCAGTATCAAATACCAGGGGTTACTATGAATACTAGTAAAGTACACATCAATAACATGTATATCATATATACTTTTGTTCACTTTGACATCCTTCACTGGTGTGCATCGGTCCTAAACAAACAGTTTTTAACCCCTTTCCGTGACGGCATTTGGAACCGTCGCCAAGTGTGTGCGATAGCATGTCCTTCACACACGACCCAGAAATCATCGGGGATAGGACCTCTTGGGACCCAGGCTGGGGTCGTGTGCGATCGGGCGAGGCATCGAAACCCAATCATTTCCCTAGGTATGTACATCCCACACGGTAATCCGAAAAAATCATTTCCATAGGTATGTACATCCCACACGGTGAATCCCAGAAAAACATTTCCGTTCGTATGTATATCACACACAGTCCAAGGAATACGTTTCCATTCTTATGTACATCCCACACAGTCAATCCAGGGAACACGTTTCCGTTCGGACGTACATCCCACACAGTTTTATGTGCAGGCTCGTGTGTGAAAGGCATAACTATCACACACGGTTTGCCATGGTTAACTGTTTGTTTTTATCAACTATATCACACACGATTTGATGAAGAAAACTGTGTGGCATTGGGCTATCCATCGCAAGCACTTTTTCTGCCAGAACCGTTTGTAAAGGTCCATGACACATTTAGCAGGTTTATTAGTTTGCAATTAATAATTCCAGTATTATGCAAATTCATATTTCATATCGAACAGCTGTTTGCCAATTTCATATCGAACAGCTGTTTGCCAATTTCATATCAGGCACATAAAATATATTATAACATCACAGTACGGTAGCTACATGAAAACAACATAGTACAACATATATCTAGTTCAACTTCATAAGAACAATATATTCATTTCCCTAATCGAGATCATCCAGGCTCGTCTTATCCACCTCTGCTTTCAGTTCAGTAAGAACCCGTTTTGCACGGGCCAACTGGAAAAGTGCCTCCTCCTTCGCTAACACCATCTTAGCAAAGTCTGATTTTAAAAAAACTGAGCTCATTCTCCACCTTCAACTTTTTATCCCGCATCTTGAAATATGCTTCAGCATTGACAACACTTTCTCTAAGCCTACGTGTGTTCTCTTCCTCATACATGCTCCAAAGCTTCACTAGGCACATCTTCAAAGACTGTGGCCACTCTTGATCAACCCACTCCAAGTAAGAACACTTCCGTTCATCCTATAATATTTAAAACTAGACTAGTAAAAAGTGTAGGGGAAATGGGTTTATAGCAATATAGAAAATCATCAATGCTTCTTTTGAAAAACTGAAGAAACATGTTAATTATGACATATCTTCTCAAAAAGATCAATGTGCAAATGAAATAATTGGTTCTGAGACAACAACCAAATTCTAGAACATCAGAAGCTATAATTAACTACAACGACGCTACAAGTTCTTACTCATGTACAGTAAATAACAAATTGAACATTTTATGAGGAAGGTAAATATAACTGCAACAGCATAGCGACAATGTTTGGATGGCAACAAATTTATATTAACAAGGGTGTACATGCACAAATTTAGTAACATAGAACTAATAGCACTAAGGCCGTCCACTATGTATGCCAAACTGGGGTAAAGACAACTGTTGCTACATCTCGCACCGGTGCCCTGCACTAGCGAGCCAATGTAGCAGGAAAAATCAGGGACCCAGACTCCGGAGCACGTAGTTGCTTCGATGCCCAGTTCCTTCGTGCCATAAAGATTTAGTATTTTACTGCTTGGCTGCTCGAATGTGAGGACCAAAGTTGGCTGGATAAATTGCTGAAGCGGTGCCAAATAATTTTCTAATGGCACCGCTGATGACATGGCAACAATTTAAGATACTATGTACAAACTGTGACACTGTCTTAGGATGCGTTTGGTTGAAGGTGTGGTATGAATGGGTTGGGACCGTGACAGTGTCTGAATCACATCTAACAAATGATTTGTAACAACGAAAGAGGGTTTAACCTTCTATGCACATGCAAGAAACTTCCTCCCACTATCCATAGAATCAAATACAACTAGCTTCACGCATGGAGATTGATGGTGACAATGAGCAGATAGATCTTCAGCCACCCCGCTCCATTCGTTGCCACTGATGGTCTTAGGGACCTACAAGAGGAAGCGGCTATAGCTTAGCAAGGAAGGAAGGAAGGAGGAAATAGGGGAAATGTGACTTGTGGTCAGGGAGAAAAGGGGGTGGGGAAGGGGGGAAGGGAGCGGGGTAGATATTTTGGTGGTAGGCCAAAATTTTGGAAATGTGGAGGGAAACTTTGCGCGTGGTGTCGCCGGACCATTCACTTTGAACGATTGTGTGCATCGCAAACGATTCTTCTGCTTTACGCGCATGGGATGAGTTTGATAATTCAAATTTTGGTGGAAATTTCCCCGGGTACATCATTGCATAATTTAACATCGCTGGCTAATTTGGGCACACAAAAGAGCGTACAGCAGACATACCACACTTACTGAATCAAGCAATTTTAGTAATTAAACAGAGCCAGTTGACCTAAAAATTGCTAAACAAAAGACCAACATTAAAAACAAAGCCCAAGTATGCATAATTTTAACAAATCCGCCGCCGCGCCGGCCTATGCATCGCCGGTGTGAGATGAGACGTCAATGACTTGTCCTGGCGACATGCCACCATTGGTGGACTCCGCGTCCCCCTGCTGAAGTCGACCGCGTCCTCGTCCTCGTCCTCGGCGCCGCCCTCAAGGTTGTAGTACTCGTAGTAGTGGCTTCACGAAGTGTTTCCACGGCGTCATCTTTGCAAGAAGGGGGTGTGGGAATGGGGGACGAGATTCGTGGATTCGGGGGTTGCCGGCACTGGAGCAGACGAGCCAGCAAAGCTTAAGGAAGGAGACTCAAATAGACCCAGATATTTTCATCGCAATCGGTTCCTCGAAAACAACTGTGTGTGATGTTATAGATATTTTTTATTAGCTATGAAAGATGAATTTGGAGTACAGTGGCAACGGATGGTGTTTTAAATGTACGAGAAATTTTGCAGTACTAATACAACTGTCATGTCAAATTTTGGAAAATTTTAGGGGTCATTTGACCTTTTAAGACATTTAAGTGATTTTCTAGCCATTTAATGAACGTAATTGAAATTTGAACTACATATACATGCAACAACTAAGCATAACGGTTTGAAAATTCATATTTTGTGTACTTGTGTGCGATTTAATTCCATGTGCAGTAAATTGGAAGAATTTTCAAACATATTGGTCTCAAGGCTATGACATAATTAAGCATGGAGTGACATGTCATTTTAATTCCAAAAAATAAAAAAAATCAGAAACACATGAAACCTTGGTTGATGTAATGTCATGCCACAAAGATGATGTGGTAAAAAAATTGGCATGTTTAACGAAAGTTTGGACACACACCCCTCACAAACTGGAGCAACTCACTAGAAGGCTCGTGGTTCCGAGAGGGAACAATGCAATTTTGATGACGAACGAGAGATAGCTTCCTCTTATGGCCTTCAATTTTTTTTTCTACATCTAACATGCACTACTACAACTGTAATGTGAAATTTTTGAAAATTCTAGGAGTCATTTGACCTTTTAAAAAATTTAAGTGATTTTCTACCCATTTAATGACCATAATTCAAATTTGAACCACATCTACATGCAACGCCTAACCAAAAAAGTTTGAAAAATCATATCTGTGTACATGTGTGCAAGTTAATTCCATGTGCAGTAAATTAGAAGGAATTTTCAAACATATTGGTCTCACGACATGGACACATGCATACGTATGCATGGAGTGACATGACATTTTAATTCCAAAAAATTAAAAAGTAATTAGAAAAACATGAAACCTTGGTTGATTTAATGTCATGCCACCAAGATGATGTGGTAAAAAAATTGGCATGTTTGACAAAAGTTTAGACACACAACCCTCACAAACCGAAGCAACTCACTAGAAGGTTCATGGTTCTGAGAGGGAACAATGCATGTTTGATGACGAACGGGAGATAGCTTCCTCTTACGGCCTTCAATTTTTTTCTACGTCTAACGTGCACTAATAAAATTGTCATGTGAAATTTTTGAAAATTTCACGGGTCATTTGACCTTTTAAAGACATTTAAGTGATTTTCTAACCATTTAATGACCGTAATTCAAATTTGAACTACATCTACATGCAACGCCTAACCATAAATCATATTTCTGTGTACTTGTGTGTGAGTTAATTTCATGTGCAGTAAATTACAAGGAATTTTCAAACATATTGGTCTCAAGGCATGGGCACACATGCGTGGAGTGACATGGCATTTTAATTCCAAAAAATTAAAAAATTATCAGAAAAACATGAAACTTTCTTGATTTAATGTCATGCCACATAGATGATGTAGCAAAAAAATTGGCCTGTTTGACAAAAGTTTGGACACACACCCCTCACAAACCGAAGCAACTCACTGGAAGGCTCGTGGTTTTGAGAGGGAACAATGCATGTTTGATGATGAACAGGAGATAGCTTCCTCTTACGGCCTTTAGATTTTTTTATACGTTTAACGTGCACTAATACAACTGTCTTATGAAAATTTAGAAAATTTCAGAGGTCATTTGACCTTTTAAAAACATTTAAGTGATTTTCTAGCCATTTAATTCAAATTTGAACTACATCTACATGCAACGCCTAACCATAACGGTTTGACAAATCATATTTGTGTACTTATGTGCGAGTTAATTCCATATGCAGTAAATTAGAAGCAATTTTCAAACATATTTGTGTGACGATATGGACACATGCATATGTATGCATGGAGTTACATGGCATTTTAATTCCAAAAAAATTAAAAAATATCAGAAACACATGAAACCTTGGTTGATATAATGTCATGCCACCAAGATGATATGGTAAAAAAAATGGCATGTTTGACGAAAGTTTGGACGCACACCCCTCACAAACCGGAGCAACTCACTAGAAGGCTCATGGTTGCGAGAGGGAAGAATGCATGTTTGATGACAAACGGGAGATAGCTTCCTCTTACGGTCTTCAATTTTTTTTCTACGTCTAACATGCACTACTACAACTGTAATGTGAAATTTTTGAAAATTCTAGGGGTCATTTGACCTTTTAAAAAAATTAAGTGATTTTTTAGCCATTTAATGATCGTAATTCAAATTTGAACTACATCTACATGCAATGCCTAACCAAAACGGTTTGAAAAATCATATCTGTGTACTTGTGTGCAAGTTAATTCCATGTGCTGTAAATTAGAAGGTATATTCAAACATATTGGTCTCACGACATGGACACATGCATACATATGCATGGAGTGACATGGAATTTTAATTCAAAAAATTTAAAAAATGATCAAAAAACATGAAACCTTGGTTGATTTAATGTCATGCCACCAAGTGATGTGGTAAAAAAATTGGCCTGTTTGACGAAATTTTGGACACACATCCCTCATAAACAGGAGCAACTCACTAGAAGGTTCATATTTCTAAGAGGGAACAATGCATGTTTGATGACGAATGGGAGATAGCTTCCTCGGCCTTCAATTTTTTCTACATCTAACTTGCACTAGTACAACTGTCATGTGAAACTTTTGAAAATTTCAGGGGTCATTTGACCTTTTAAAGACATTTAAGTGATTTTCTAACCATTTAATGATCGTAATTCAAATTTGAACTACATCTACATGCAACGCCTAACCATAACGGTTTGAAAAATCATATTTTTGTGTACTTGTGTGCGAGTTAATTCCATGTGCAGTAAATTAGAAGGAATTTTCAAACATATTGGTCTCAAGGCATGGGCACACATGCATGTAGTAGCATGGAATTTTAATTCCAAAAAAGTAAAAAATGATCAAAAAACATGAAACCTTGCTTGATTTAATGTCATGCCACCAAGATGATGTGGTAAAAATTGGCCTGTTTGATGAAAGTTTGGACACACACCCCTCACAAACCCGAGCAACTCACTAGAAGGTTCGTGGTTCCGAAAGGGAACAATGCATGTTTGATGACGATAGGGAGATAGCTTCCTCTTACGGCCTTCAATTTTTTTCTATGTTTAACGTGCACTAATACAAGTGTCATGTGAAAATTTAGAAAATTTCAGAGGTCATTTGACCTTTTAAAGAAATTTAAGTGAGTTTTTAACCATTTAATGACCGTAATTCAAATTTGAACTACATCTACATGCAACGCCTAACCATAACAATTTGAAAAATCATATTTTTGTGTACTTATGTGCGAGTTAAAAAATCATCAGACGATGTAAATATCTGGTGTTCAAAAAAGAAAATGTAAAGATCTGGAAAGACAACCGGTGCCCACACGATTGGCAGTCTATCTCATGGCTCAATGTTTGATAGGTGAATGGCAGGGGTCATTAATCAGACACAGTTCTGCATTGGAAACCGTCAGCTATTATGTTCACACACGGATTTTGGCTATTATGTTCATACACGGATTTTGCTACAGGAATCATGTGTAATTCAAACTACAATACTCATAAATTCCGGCGACCGGCGTTTGTACTGTCCCCGTAGATCTATATTCCGACCGTCAATAAATACTACCTTGCTCACGTCGTCCCGCCTGCATTCTCATCTACATCCTCCCCTCGCTCGCCCTCTCTCTCTCTCTCTCAAATCTCTGCCATGGCGTCGCCGGTCTACCCACGCGCCGACGAGGAGTCGCCGCCCCCCGAGGACGCTCACTCGATTAGCAGCGACGAGGACCCCTACGCGCTGCCTGATGATGTTGCGTCAGACCCCCCAACTTTGGATTGGTTTTGGGGCCAGTACAATCTTTGTCTGTGGAATTCGCTGCCGCCGGCTAAGAAAGACAGGCAAGTGGCGTTCAAGAAGGAGATAGCGGAGGAGGAAGCCAGGTACCAGGCAGCCTGTGAAGCCCGTGATGCTGCCTGGAAAAAGAAGGCGACGGAGCTTTGGGGTCGGGCGCTTCATTGTGCCGAGGAGGTGTACGAAGACGGGGTACTTCATGAGGAAGGTCATCGCCTCGTCGTTGCATGGAGGTGGGTCGATAAGCTCCAGCGTGCCACCGACGAGGAGCTCCGGTGGGCGCCCAACAAAATGGCAAGATCGGCCGCGCGCGTCCGCCAGCAAGAGGCAGATCGGTACGTCAAGCGCTGCAAGGCGGAGGAGGCGGAGTGCTGCCTCCGCACTGGGAAGACGCCGTGAACCAAGGAGTTGCTGGCGAGGGGCTGCCGAAATATTGGTCCCAGGAGGGATTATTAGTTTTAGTATTGTTCGTTTTCAATTTTATGCATTGTACCTAGTAGTTAAGTATCATCACGTATATGTGATGATATTATATATATATATATATATATATATATATATATATATATATATATATATACTCTGTGATGAACTAATGAACATTTAATATATATATATATATATATATATATATTATGAATTCCATTTTATATCTATTTTTGTATATTAATTTGAATCTAGTTGTTATCATCCATATATACAGAATGGACAACCGTACATACACACATTGAAAGAGAACATATAATAATGGAAAACAAAGTACACACATTGAAACAGAGCAATACTATGATTGCTGTGAATAAATAGCTATCCACGTTGAAATGACTTTTCAAAATAAAACGCATCCATGAGACCATGACCAGCAGCCCTTGCCTACGGTAGCTCTTGGCTCTGCCTAAACTCGTGCAGGCGTTCGTCCAACCGGTTGACATGCTCACGGTACATCTGGAGCGCGATCTCGAGCTCCAAGTTGGCTATTTCATCCGAGATCACCAGCTCGACGATGCGACGGCCATGTTCCTCTACTGCGCCCAGGTGGACACCTGGGCCAAGGAGGCGGTTGAGCCTATGGACCAGCGCGTTCGCATTCAGCAGCCCGCGGACAAGGCGACCAGCGGCACCCATGCGAATGGCACGACGGGCGTCCGGTGCAAGTATGGCATGGCCGACCTCTGGTGCAAGTACAGCGCTGAGGGCCTCTGCCCACTCCCGGCGAAGAATGGGGGTACTGACCGGACATTGAAGGAAATATGCCCTAGAGGCAATAATAAAGTTGTTATTTATTTCCTTATATCATGATAAATGTTTATTATTCATGCTAGAATTGTATTAACCGGAAACATAATACATGTGTGAATACATAGACAAACAGAGTGTCACTAGTATGCCTCTACTTGACTAGCTCGTTGATCAAAGATAGTTATGTTTCCTAACCATAGACATGAGTTGTCATTTGATTAACGGGATCACATCATTAGGAGAATGATGTGATTGACTTGACCCATTCCGTTAGCATAGCACTTGATCGTTTAGTTTGTTGCTATTGCTTTCTTCATGACTTATACATATTCCTATGACTATGAGATTATGCAACTCCCGTTTACCGGAGGAACACTTTGTGTGCTACCAAACGTCACAACGTAACTGGGTGATTATAAAGGTGCTCTACAGGTGTCTCCGAAGGTACTTGTTGGGTTGGCGTATTTCGAGATTAGGATTTGTCACTCCGATTGTCGGAGAGGTATCTTTGGGCCCTCTCGGTAATGCACATCAATTAAGCCTTGCAAGCATTGCAACTAATGAGATAGTTGCAGGATGATGTATAACGGAATGAGTAAAGAGACTTGCCGGTAACGAGATTGAACTAGGTATTGAGATACTAACGATCGAATCTCGGGCAAGTAACATACTGATGACAAAGGGAACAACGTATGTTGTTATGCGGTCTGACCGATAAAGATCTTCGTAGAATATGTGGGAGCCAATATGAGCATCCAGGTTCCGCTATTGGTTATTGACCGGAGACGTGTCTCGGTCATGTCTACATTGTTCTCGAACCCGTAGGGTCCGCACGCTTAAGGTTTCGATGACAGTTATATTATGAGTTTATGAGTTTTGATGTACCGAAGGAGTTCAGAGTCCCGGATGAGATCGGAGACATGACGAGGAGTCTCGAAATGGTCGAGACGTAAAGATCGATATATTGGACGACTATATTCGGACATCAGAAAGGTTCCGAGTGATTCGGGTATTTTTCGGAGTACCTGAGAGTTACAGGAATTCGTCGGGGAGTATATGGGCATTATTGGGCCATACGGGAATAGAGGAGAGAGGCCAAAAGGAAGGAGGCACGCGCCCCCCCCCCTCTGGTCCGAATTGGACAAGGGGTGCAGCCCACTTTTCCTTGTTCCTCTCCCCCTCTTTCCTTCTCTCCTACTCCGACAAGGGAAGGAGGAGTCCTACTCCCGATGGGAGTAGGACTCCCCCCTTGGCGCGCCCTCCTCCTAGGCCGGCCGCCTTCCTCCCTTGCTCCTTTATATACGGGGGCAGGGGCACCCCATAGACAACAGTTGATCATTGATCTCTTAGCCGTGTGCGGTGCCCCCCTCCACCCTAGTCCTCGTAATATTGTAGTGGTGCTTAGGCGAAGCCCTGCGACAGTAGAACATCAAGATCGTCACCACGCCGTCGCGTTGACGGAACTCTTCCCCGACATTCTGCTGGATCGGAGTCCGGGGATCATCATCGAGCTGAACATGTGCTAGAACTCGGAGGTGCCGTAATTTCGGTGCTTCATCGGTCGGGCCGTGAAGACGTACGACTACATCAACCGCGTTGTGCTAACGCTTCCGCTTTTGGTCTATGAGGGTACGTGGACAACACTCTCCCCTCTCGTTGCTATGCATCAACATGATCTTGCATGTGCGTAGGAAATTTTTGAAATTACTACGTTCCCCAACAGTGGCATCCGAGCCTAGGTTTTATGCGTTGATGTTGTGCACGAGTAGAACACAAGTGAGTTGTGGGCGATATAAGTCATATTGCTTACCAGCATGTCACACTTTGGTTCGGCGGTATTGTTGGATGAAGCGGCCCGGACCGACATTACGCGTACGCTTACGCGAGACTGGTTCTACCGACGTGCTTTGCACACAGGTGGCTGGCAGGTGTCAGGTTCTCCAACTTTAGTTGAACCGAGTGTGGCTACGCCCGGTCCTTGCGAAGGTTAAAACAACACCAACTTGACAAACTATCGTTGTGGTTTTGATGCGTAGGTAAGAACGGTTCTTGCTCAGCCCGTAGCAGCCACGTAAAACTTGCAACAACAAAGTAGAGGACGTCTAACTTGTTTTTGTAGGGCATGTTGTGATGTGATATGGTCAAGACATGATGCTAAATTTTATTGTATGAGATGATCATGTTTTGTAACCGAGTTATCGGCAACTGGCAGGAGCCATATGGTTGTCGCTTTATTGTATGCAATGCAATTGCGCTGTAATGTTTTACTTTATCACTAAGCGGTAGCAATAGTCGTGGAAGCATAAGATTGGCGAGACGACAACAATGCTATGATGGTGATCAAGGTGTCGCGCCGGTGACGATGGTGATCATGACGGTGCTTCGGAGATGGAGATCACAAGCACAAGATGATGATGGCCATATCATATCACTTATATTGATTGCATATGATGTTTATCTTTTATGCATCTTATCTTTCTTTGTTTGATGGTAGCATTATAAGATGATCTCTCACTAAATTTCAAGATAAAAGTGTTCTCCCTGAGTATGCACCGTTGCCAAAGTTCGTCGTGCCCAGACACCACGTGATGATCGGGTGTGATAAGCACTACGTCCATCTACAACGGGTGCAAGCCAGTTTTGCACACGCAGAATACTCAGGTTAAACTTGACGAGCCTAGCATATGCAGATATGGCCTCGGAACACTGAGATCGAAAGGTCGAGCATGAATCATATAGTAGATATGATCAACATAATGATGTTCACCATTGGAAGCTATTCCATTTCACGTGATGATCGGTTATGGTTTAGTGGATTTGGATCACGTGATCACTTAGATGATTAGAGGGATGTCTATCTAAGTGGGAGTTCTTAAGTAATATGATTAATTGAACTTTAATTTATCATGAACTTAGTCCTGGTAGTATTAGCATATCTATGTTGTAGATCAATAGCTCACGATGTTGCTCCCCATTTAATTTTTATATGTTCCTAGAGAAAACTAAGTTGAAAAATGTTAGTAGCAATGATGAGGATTGGATCCGTGATCTGAGGATTATCCTCATTGCTGCACAAAAGAATTATGTCCTTGATGCACCGCTAGGTGACAGACCTATTGCAGGAGCAGATGTAGACGTTCTGAACGTTTGGCTAGCTCAATATGATGACTACTTGATAGTTTAGTGCACCATGCTTAACGGCTTAGAATCGGGACTTCAAAGGCGTTTTTAACGTCATGGAACATATGAGATGTTCCAGGAGTTGAAGTTAATATTTCAAGCAAATACCCGAGTTGAGAGATATGAAGTCTCCAACAAGTTCTATAGCTAAAAGATGGAGGATAATAGCTCAAGCAGTGAGCATGTGTTCAGATTGTCTGGGTACTACAATCGCTTGAATCAAGTGGGAGTTAATCTTCCAGATAAAATAGTGATTGACAAAATTCTCTAGTCACCATCACCAAGTTAGTAGAACTTCGTGATGAACTATAGTATTCAAGGGATGATGAAAATGATTCCCGAGCTTTTCATGATGATGAAATCGATGAAGGTAGAAATCAAGAAAGAGCATCAAGTGTTGATGATTAACAAGACCACTAGTTTCAAGAAAAGGGCAAAGGGAAAGAAAGGGAACTTCAAGAAGAACGGCAAGCAAGTTGCCGCTCAAGTGAAGAAGCCCAAGTCTGGTCCTAAGCCTGAGACTAAGTGCTTCTACTACAAAGGGACTGGTCACTGGAAGCGGAACTGCCCCAAGTATTTGGCGGATAAGAAGGATGGCAAAGTGAACAAAGGTATATTTGATATACAGATTATTGATGTGTATTTTACTAGTGTTCGTAGAAACCCCTCGGTATTTGATACTAGTTCAATTGCTAAGAGTAGTAACTTGAAACGGGAGTTGCAGCATGAACAGAGACTAGTTAAGGGTGAAGTGACGATGTGTGTTGGACGTGGTTCCAAGATTGATATGATCATCATTGCACACTCCCTATACTTTCGGGATTAGTTTTGAACCTAAATAAGTGTTATTTGGTGTTTGCGTTGAGCATGAATATGATTTGATCATGTTTATTGCAATATGGTTATTCATTTAAGTAAGAGAACAAATTGTTGTTCTGTTTACATGAATAAAACCTTCTATGGTCATACACCCAATGAAAATGGTTTGTTGGATCTCGATCATGGTGATACACATTTTCATAATATTGAAGCCGAAAGATGCAACGTTAATAATGATAGTGCAACTTATTTGTGGCACTACCGTTTAGGTCATATTGGTGTAAAGCACATGAAGAAAATCCATGCTGATGGGCTTTTGGAATCACTTGATTATGAATCAGTTGATGCTTGCGAACCATGCCTCATGGGCAAGATGACTAAGACTCCGTTCTCCGGAACAACGGAGCGAGCAACATATTTGTTGGAAATCATACATACTGATGTATGTGGTCCGATGAATATTGAGGCTCGCGTCAGGTATCATTATTTTCTGATCTTCATAGATGATTTGAGCAGATATGAGTATATCTACTTAATGAAACACAAGTCTGAAACATTTGAAAAGTTCAAAGAATTTCAGAGTGAAGTGGAGAATCATCGTAACAAAAATAAAAGTTTCTACGATATGATCGTAGAAGTAAAATATTTGAGTTACGAGTTTGGTCTTCAATTAAAACAATGTGGAAATCATGCCACCTGGAACACCACAGCATAATGGTGTGTCCGAACGTCATAACCGTACTATTATTGGATATAGTGCAATATATGATGTTTCTTACCGATTAATCACTATAGTTTTGGGGTTATGCATTAGAGCCAGCTGCATTCACGTTAAAAAAGGCACCATCTAAATCCGTTGAGGCGACACCGTATGAACTACGGTTTGGCAAGAAACCAAAGTTGTCGTTTCTTAAAGTTTGAGGTTGTAATGCTTATGTGGAAAAGTTTCAACCTGATAAGCTCAAACCCAAATCGGAGAAGTGCGTCTTCATAGGATACCCAAAATAAAATGTTGGGTACACCTTCTATCACAGATCCAAAGGCAAGTTATTCATTGCTAGGAATGGATCCTTTCTAGAGAAGGAGTTTCTCTCTAAAGAAGTGAGTGGGAGGAAAGTAGAACTTGATGAGGTAACTGTACCTGCTCCCTTATTGGAAAGTAGTTCATCACAGAAATCTGTTCCTGTGACTACTACACCAATTAGTGAGGAAGCTAATGATGATGATCATGTAACTTCAGATCAAGTTACTACCGAACCTCGTAGGTAAACCAGAGTGAGATCCGCACCAGAGTGGTACAGTAATCCTGTTCTGGAGGTCATGTTACTTGACCATGACGAGCCTATGAACTATGAGGAAGCGATGATGAGCCCAGATTCCGCAAAATGGCTTGAGGCCATGAAATCTGAGATGAGATCCATGTATGAGAACAAAGTATGGATTTGATTGACTTGCCCATTGATCGGCGAGCCATTGAGATTAAATGGATCTTCAAGAGGAAGACGGACGCTGATAGTAGTGTTACTATCTACAAAGCTAGAATTGTTGCAAAAAGGTTTTCGACAAGTTCAAGGTGTTGACTACGATGAGAGTTTCTCACTCGTATCTATGCTTAAGTGTGTCCGGATCATGTTAGCAATTGTCGCATTTTATGAAATCTGGCAAATGGATAAACAAAAATGCATTCCTTAATGGATTTATTAAAGAAGAGTTGTATATGATGCAACCAGAAAGTTTTGTCAATCCTAAAGGTGCTAACAAAATATGCAAGCTCCAGCGATCCATTTATGGACTGGTGCAAGCATCTCGGAGTTGGAATATACGCTTTGATAAGTTGATCAAAGCATATAGTTTTATACATACTTGTGGTGAAGCCTGTATTTACAAGGAAGTGAGTGGGAGCACTGCAACATTTCTGATAAGTATATGTGAATGACATATTGTTGATCAGAGATAATGTAGAATTATTCTGCAAAGCATAAAGGAATGTTTGAAAGGAGTTTTTCAAAGAAAGACCTCGATGAAGCTGCTTACATATTGAGCATCAAGATCTATAGAGATAGATCAAGACACTTGATAAGTTTTTCAATGAGTACATACCTTGACAAGATTTTGAAGTAGTTCAAAATGGAACAGTCAAAGAAGGAGTTCTTGCCTGTGTTACAAAGGTGTGAAGTTGAGTAAGACTCAAAACCCGACCACGGCAGAAGATAGAGAGAAAATGAAAGTCATTCCCTATGCCTCAGCCATAGGTTCTATAAAGTATGCCATGCTGTGTACCAGACCTATTGTATACCCTGCCCTGAGTTTGGCAAGGGAGTACAATAGTGATCTAGGAGTAGATCACTAGACAGCGGTCAAAATTATCCTTAGTGGAATAAGGATATGTTTCTCGATTATGGAGGTGACAAAAAGGTTCGTCATAAAGAGTTACGTCGATGCAAATTTTGACACTGATCCAGAGTTAGCTTTTTAGTCGACTGGCGATACGAAGACACCTCACATCCACCCGACCGACCCCAGCGATGCTCCAACTCATATCTCGACAACACTCGACTCCAAATAGGAAGAAGCGCTCATCCAGTTCCTCCGTGCGAACTGGGACATTTTCGCATGGTAGCCTTCTGACATGCCGGGTGTTCCTAGGGAGCTGGCTGAGCACCTCCTAAGAGTCGACTCAAAAGTAAAACCTGTCAAGGAACATCTTCGACGGTCCGCCGTCCAGAAGAGAAAGGCCATTGGCGAGGAAGTGGCTCAGCTCTTAGCAGAGGAGTTCATCCGAGAAATATACCACTCCGAGTGGCTCGCCAACGTTGTTATGGTCCCCAAGAAGGACAAGTCACTTCACATGTGCATTGACTTTAAACATATCAATTGGGCCTGCCCGAAAGATCATTTTCCTCTCCCCCGCATCGATCAGATAGTCGACTCGACTGCGGGATGTGAGCGACTGTCTTTTTTAGACGCCTATTCCGGGTACCATCAGATCCGTCTGTATGGACCCGACGAGATCAAAACAGCCTTCATCACTCCATTCGGGTGCTTCTGTTATGTTACCATGTCGTTCGTCCTCAAGTATGCTGGAGCCACATTCATGAGAATGATTCAGAAGTGTTTTCTCACTCAAATCAATCGGAATGTGGAGGCGTACATGGATGATATTGTGGTGAAGTCACGGAAGGGTTCCGACCTACTGACTGACCTTGCAGAAACCTTTGCCAACCTCAGGAGGTATGATATCAAGCTTAATCCATCAAAGTGCACATTCGGAGTTCCTGGCGGAAAATTACTCGGTTTTCTCGTTTCCGAACGAGGAATCGACGCCAATCCAGAAAAAGTCGGTACTACACTCCAAATGAAAAGTCATGTGCGAGTGCACGACGTCCAGAAGCTTACTGGTTGCTTGGCCGACATAAGTCAATTCATATCTCGTCTCGGTGAAAAGGCATTGCCTCTCTACCGATTGATGAATAAGTCTGACAAGTTCGAGTGGACTCCTGAAGCTGATGCAGCGTTTGCAGAGCTTAAATCTCTGCTCTCCACCCAGCCGGTGCTTGCTGCCCCAATCAGCAAGGAGCCTTTGCTGCTTTACATTGCAGCCACAGGACAAGTCGTCAGTACGGTGCTTACGGTCGAGCAGGAAGAAGAAGGAAAAACCTTAAAAGTTCAACGCCCAGTATATTATATTTCTGAAGTCTTGACCCCATCGAAGCAAAGATATCCTCATTATCAGAAGCTTGTATATGGGATTTATATGACCACAAAGAAAGTTGCTCACTACTTCTCTGATCATTCCATTACAGTCGTCAGCGACGCTCCATTGTCAGAGATCCTGCAAAACAGGGATGCAACTGGTCGACTAGCAAAATGGGCGATTGAACTCCTTCCCCTAGATATCAAGTTTAAGGCAAAGAAAGCTATCAAGTCCCAGGCAATCACGGATTTCGTCGCCGAGTGGATTGAACAGCAACTACTGACTCAGGTTCACTCGGAGCATTGGACCATGTTCTTCGACGGTTCCAAGATGCTGAATGGTTCCGGCGCCGGAGTGGTGTTGGTCTCCCCCAGAGGAGATAAACTCAGATATGTTCTTCAAATCCACTTTGATTCCTCTAACAATGAGGCAGAATACGAAGCACTTTTATATGTGTTGCGCATGGCCATTTCACTTGGCGTCCGTCGCCTCATGGTCTATGGCGACTCAGATTTGGTGGTTAATCAGGTGATGAAGGAATGGGTCGTCAGAAGTCCAGCCATGACTGGTTATTGCAATGCAGTGAGAAAGCTGGAGAAGAAATTCGAGGGGTTAGAGCTTCATCACATACCCCGACTGAAAAATCAAGCAGCTGATGATCTGGCAAAAATAGGTTCTAAAAGAGAAGCCATTCCCAGCAATGTGTTCTTGGAACACATCCACACACCATCAGTTCAGGAGGATCCCTTCAGTGAAGAGGCCCCGCAGCGAAAAAAGTGCCACGGATCCGACTGAAGTTGAAGTTCCAGCTGTGGTCGACCTGATCATGGAAGTCTTGGTCATCACTCCCGTCTGGACAGTACCGTACATCACGTACATCCTAAGGAAAGAACTCCCAGAAGACGAAGAAGAGGCTCGACAGATCGTCCGTCGATCCAAGGCCTTTACAATCATTAAGGGATAGTTATATAGAGAAAGCGCGACTGGGGTCAACCAGAAGTGTATTACACCAGAAGAAGGTCAGATGATCCTTGATGATATCCACTCGGGGACCTGTGGTCATCATGCGTCCTCTCGGACCATTGTGGCTAAAGCATACCGAGCAGGATTCTACTGGCCAAGAGCCAATGAGATGGCAAAAGAGATAGTCGACAAATGTGAAGGATGCCAATATTACTCCAATATGTCACACAAGCCCGCGTCAGCCCTGAAAACCATTCCACTCGTCTAGCCCTTCGCCGTTTGGGGGCTGGACATGGTTGGACCACTAAGGACAGGCAGGAGCGGCTTCACTCATGTGTTGGTAGCAGTCGACAAGTTCACCAAATGGATTGAAGCCAAGCCTATCAAGAATATTGATGCTTGCACCGCTATTAGTTTCATCAGAGAGTTGATATTCAGATATGGAGTTCCGCACAGCATCATCACCGACAATGGGTCAAATTTCGATTCCGACAAATTCAGGGCCTTTTACACCTCTCAGGGCACTCGGGTCGACTATGCTTCGGTCGCTCACCCCTAGTCGAATGGGCAAGCAGAAAGGGCGAATGGCCTAATTCTTAAAGGGCTGAAACCCCGATTGATGCGTGATCTCAAGCACGCAGCAGGTGCATGGGTCGATGAGCTTCCATCAGTCCTTTGGAGATTGAGGACAACCCCGAATCGATCGACCGGAAGAACCCCATTCTTTCTGGTCTACGGAGCCGAGGCAGTCTTGCCGAGTGACCTACTTCACAACGCCCCCCGAGTCGAGCTCTACTCTGAAGATGAAGCAGAACAAGCCCGGCAGGACGCAGTCGACCTCCTGGAAGAAGAAAGAGAAATGGCCTTGATTCGATCGACCATCTATCAGCAAGACTTGCGTCGATTCCATGCCAGAAACGTGAACAGTCGAGCCTTCCAAGAAGGAGACTTAGTCCTCTGAGTGGATCAGCAGAAACCACACAAACTCGCTCCTACTTGGGAAGGCCCCTTCATAGTCACCAGAGTCCTCCACAATGGAGCATACCACCTCTATAATGTCGATCGCCAGATTGACGAGCCACGAGCCTGGAATGCAGACCTACTCCGCCCCTTTTATACTTGAATTCTCATTTGGATAAGATGTAATAAGAAAAAACTCCTGTAGTTTATTTATCAAAGACGAGAGCATTATAATTTTCCCAGTGATTATTATTGTTTTTTGTTTACATGAGAAATCCCCCAGTGGGTGGCTTAGCTGCGAATCCGCTTCACCTAAGTTTATAAAAATGATTTCCTACCGAGTGGCGAGCCAGCCTCCCACTCGGAGGCTTAGCTGCGAATCCGTTTTGCCTAAGTTTAAAAAAATCCTACCGGGTGGAGAGCAGCCCTCCCACTCGGGGGCTTAGCTACAGTCCAGTACTCGCCTAAGTTCTCTCACTTGAGGACTCAGCTGCAGTCAGGCACTCACCTAAGTTTGAAAAAATCCTACCGAGTGGAAAGCAGCCCTCCCACTCAGGAACTTAGCTACAGTCCAGTACTCGCCT
>NC_041386.1:504430273-504447656 GCF_002162155.2 Triticum dicoccoides | reverse complement strand
AGCTGCAGTCAGGCACTCACCTAAGTTTGAAAAAATCCTACCGAGTGGAGAGCAGCCCTCCCACTCGGGGGCTTAGCTGCAGTCCAGTACTCGCCTAAGTTCTCTCACTTGAGGACTCAGCTGCAGTCAGGCACTCGCCCAAGTTTGAAAAAATCCTACCGAGTGGAGAGCAGCCCTCCCACTCTGGGGCTTAGCTGTAGTCCAGTACTCGCCTAAGTTCTCTCACTTCAGGACTCAGCTGCAGTCAGGCACTCGCCTAAGTTTGAAAAAAATCCTACCGAGTGGAGAGCAGTCCTCCCACTCGGGGGCTTAGCTGCAGTCCGGTACTCGCCTAAGTTCTCTCACTTAAACACTTAGCCGCGGTCAGGCACTCGCCTACGTACAAAACACATCCCGCTCTACGGTAACAAGCTGCAGGTCGACGGCGACCTCCTCCTTGGAGAGCCACAAATACAACCTGCACTCCATCCTGCCCCGCAGTAACAAGGTGCAGGTCGTCGGCCACCTCCTCCTTGGGGTGCTTCGCCACAAATACAACATGCACTCCATCCTGCTCTGCAGTAACGAGGTGCAGGTCGACTGCTAACTTCTCCTTCAGAGCTGCGCCACAAGTACAAAAAAGTTGTCTCGAAAGAAGAACTATTTCCACTCGACGGGGGATTTATAAAGATATTCAACGATAAACCGAGTTCAGATAAATCCTAAAGGGTCCAGACCACAGATCAAAGTGCTCAGGCATTCAGCCCGAAAGAGTTTAACGGTTACAAAAACCACTCGGCATTCCGAGGCAAATTTAAGGTGGGGCATAAAAGTTTGTTCACTCCGCAGGAGGAGGGCTGGCAGGCTCGACGAACTCGTCCAGGTCGACGCCAATGGCAATCCGAGTGGCGGCAACAATGAAAGTCTCCATAAAAGTCCGAAATTCATGCTTCTGGGTGTTGGCGACCTTGATTGCAGCCAGCTTATCATGTCGCACCTCCTTGCAGTGGACACGAACCAAAGACAGAGCCACATCAGCGCCACACCGAGCAGAAGACTTCTTCCACTCCTGCACTCGGTCAGGGATTCCGTTAAGTCGAGTCATCAGGGACTCAAGATCGTTTTGGAGCGTGGCCTCTGGCCAAAGTGCCGGGTCGATCCGTGACATGGCGACCTTCAGTCGAGCCAAGTAGTCCACGACACCGTCGATGCGAGATTCCAGTCGGAGCAGATTCATGGCAGTTTCATCTTTCACGAGAGAATTGATTGGATCCAAACCTGGTTCGATCCGCCCAGTCTCCTCTTCAAAGTTCTGGCAAAACTCTGCATTCACGGTCCAAGGATAAGTCAATTTTCATACACTGAGTCGACACAAAAAAAATCAGTCAGAACAAAATGAGAACCTTCAAGCTTGATGAACAACTTCTTGGCAAGGCTCCTCAGATAGCTCTCCAGATCGTCCCTCCTGCGAGCAATGCCTTCCATCTTCTCGCCCAAGATGAGATTCCCCTTCTTCCAGCGCGAACACTCCTTGTTGGCGTCGTTCAGAGCAGATTTCAGCCTGGTGTTCTCTTCTTCCAACTGGCCGATCGAAGCCAGTTTTTGTTCAGCCAGAGCGGTTCTGTCGTCAGCTTCCTTTCGAGCAGCATCCAAATCCTGATCCTTCTTCGCCAGAGCTTCTCTCAGTTTTTCTGCAAAGAAATGATGCTTGATTCAGAAAGAGCAGAAGGGTACTCCAGCCTAAGACAGACCAGTCGACGAATTCGCCTTACCAGTGGCGTCATCCTTGACCCTTTGCAGCTCTGTCTTGGCCAGCTCCAAGTCAAGGTTCAGTTGGATCTGCTGTTTCTCTAAGTCAGCAAAGCGAGCTCCAAGATCACAAGATTTCTGAAATCAAAGAGGAGAAATTATTTCATAGCAGAAAACAACAAAGACAATAAGTACTAAGACTACGGTCGACTGCCCGCAGTCCACCATAGTCTCGGGGACTACACCCAGTGGGTGCACTTTGCGTGCCCCCATCGGTTCTGATCCTACTCGACCGGCCCGCAGGAGTCGAGTGCAGGGAGTAAAAAAAGAGAGAGAAAGAAAGAACTCAGACCACAGTCGACTGCCAGCAGTCGACCACGGTCTCGGGGACTACACCCAGTGGGTGCACTTTGCGTGCCCCCACCGGTTCTGACCCCACTCAACCAGACCGAGTGGAAGAGACAAACTATCAATTCGGTTTACACTCGACAAGATACAAAGACTACAGTCGAATGCCTGCAGTCCACCGTAGTCTCGAGGACTACACCCAGTGGGTGCACTCAGCGTGCCCCCACTAATTCAAAGTTCAATCAACGCACCCAGTGGGTGTACTAACGCAAAGATTTTCGGAAAAAGTCTTCAGATATCATATCCTAACGGAACAAGCGGCGACCAACTAACCTGAACGTTGCTTTGGAGAGCCGAGCTGGGGTTGTAGGCGGCCTGACTGGCGTCCCGCACCATCTTCATCTTCTCCATCATGATGCCCGCCTGGCGTATAGCTTCCCTGGCAGCGTTCACTTCGTCCTCTGGGACATGATGGGTCGCAAAAACTGAAGGCGGGTCGACAGGGGCCTGAGTAGTCGACGAAGAAGGCAAGGCACTCGACAATGGCACGGCGAAGGTAACAGAACCCCGATTGGCATCACCAGCGTCCTGAACGACTGGCTTCGCCCTCGGCGTCGATTGTGGCACCTCGCTCGCAGGAGGTCGCCTATTTGTCCTCATCAAAGGCCTCTCGGGCTCTTCATCATCATCATCATCAGGGAGGTCAATAATGTTAGGGGCTGTTCAAAGTTCAATCGACAAAATCACATCACCCAATGGTACACATTGCAGTTGAATCGACCAAAATAAAGATAGTATGGCAGGAATCATACCCAGTTTAAACATGACCGCATCCTCCATCACCTCATCATCGTCCCTGTAAGCTGAGGTCCCAGAAGTGGCAGCGCTGACAGTTCCAAAGTTCGTCCGGTTAAAACAAGAAAAACAAACCGCACGGAGCATCGAGTGTATACAAAGGGAGACACTCACGCGGAAGCAACGGGGATGTCAATCTTAATCTTCGGCAACGCCTTCCGAGTTTTTGGCTATTCAACTTTGGAGTGCTTTGGCGCTTTCTTGGTCGGGGTTGGTGAAGAGATCCGAGGACGCTTCGAAGATTGACCAGCTTGAGCAGTCGCCTTTTCACAGGCGCTCGGTCGTTCTTGGGCAAGCTTGGATCGCCTCTCCCTGCGAGGAGGCGACTCGACTTTTTCTCCGTCGCTTGAGTCGTCGCTTTCTCCATCCTCTTCACCATCAGAAGTCCATTCGCCACTGTCGCCGCCGCTCGCCTCGCCTTCCAGGTCTTGCCCTTGCTCTCCATTGGGCATCGAGTACATTTCAATGAGGGCCTGAAAGGATAACAATCAAAAGACATTCAGTCGACCACAAACAGGACATCACATGGTGAATCGGAAAGTTACTTGATAAGACAGAAACATACCTGCTCCGGCTGGCGCGAGTTGTCGAATGGAATCACCCTCCTAGATCCCCGAGGGTTGTCTTTATTGCCAGTGATTCCCCTCAACCAGTTCTCCAAGGTATCCTCGCTGACCTCCTCCGGGTGGATCCGAGTGGTATCTTCGAGCCCAGAGTACATCCACATTGGATGATCGCGCGCCTGAAGGGGTTGGATGCGTCGACCGAGAAAGACCTCCAGCAGATCCATCCCGGTCACTCCGTCACGGACGAGCTGGACGACTCGTTCGACCAGCTCCTTGACCTGCGCCTTCTCTTCTGGAATTATCTTCAGGGGAGCAGGCTTCTCCACCTGAGCCAAGGAGAAAGGAGGAAGCCTAGTCGACTGGCCAGGGGTTGGCTGATCCTTGCAGTAAAACCAAGTCGACTGCCAGCCCCGGACCGAGTCAGGAAGGATCATCGCTGGGAAAGTACTCTTGCTCCTCATCTGGATCCCCAGACCACCGCACATCTGGATCACCCGCGTCCTCTCGTCAATCGACTTGGTCTTTTTAACCGACTGGGAACGACAAGTGAAGATGTGTTTGAAAAGCCCCCAGTGTGGTCGACAGCCCAAGAAGTTTTCGCACATGGACACGAAAGCGGCCAGATAGACTATGGTGTTCGGAGTGAAATGGTGGAGCTGAGCCCCAAAGAAGTTCAAAAAATCCCGGAAGAAAGGATGGGGAGGCAACGAGAATCCACGATCTACGTGGGTTGCTAGGAGGACGCACTCACCCTCTCTGGGCTGCGGCTCAGTTTCGTCCCCCGGGAGCCGAGTCGACTTGTGGGGGATCAATCCCCCCTCCACCAGGTCGTCGAGGTCGTCCTGCGTGATTGCCGAGCAGATCCAGTCGCCCTGGATCCAGCCCGCCGGCAGGCCGGACCTCGACGAGGATCCGCCCCGGTTGGTCCGCTTACCCTTCGCTTTCGGGGTCGCCTTCTTCGAGTGTTCCATCGCCGCCGTCTTGTCCTTCCCCATGGTGGCAGATCGAGCTCGAGCGGAGTTCCGGTGACGAGGCGGAAGCAAGGGTGGCGGAGAGATCGGGAGAAAAAGAAGAGAGAATGGTGGCGTGCGGAACAGAGCCCCGGCCCAACGCCTTATATGAGGCTGCTTCCGAGTGGCTGACTGGTAGGCCCGGGCGGCCCTGTCAAATCCCGTGGCAATCACGCACGTGATACGTGGCGAAAAAGGTGGCGCGGGGATCAAGGCGGCTTCGCACTATCCTATCCGATTACTGCGGCCTCCCCTGTCCCGCGCGCTTCCCAAAATTCGGATCCCACAAAATCCGCGGGCAGCAGAACAACTCGTCAGACCAAAGATCTCCTCCGCACCGCCACTCGGAGCTTTTCAAGTATAATAACTCACTCGACAAAAACTAAGAATGGATCAAGGCGACTGGAAAGAAAGTTGTTGTCATCACTCTGGTTCATTGATCCGAAACAAGATATGCTCACGACATGAAAAATGAGTCAGAGAGGTGCTCAAACCCTTTCCCACTCAACCTTCGATCCATTCGGGGGCTAATGATGAAGCTATGTACCTAGGGTAGGGTCATGGACCTGTCCAAACTGACCTACCCAAGGACATCTCTAGAAGAAATCACCTTTCAATCGACTTGGAGGTGTTCCACTCGACGGACTCGAAGATACTCGACCAAGAAGCAATCACTCGACCAAGAAGCAACCACTCGAAGGTCAGGAGACTTAAGGGCATTCTGCATGCTAACGGTCGGTTATTAAGTAGCTTTTATGGTCACCATAGCACTTTATTAGGGGCGTTATCAGTAGAGCCCGACATTAATGTATTTAAACCCTTTGTAACTGAGGGCAGGAGGGGTCTGGTGAACTCTATATAAGTCACCCCCCTCCTCAGGGACAAGGGTTCGCACCCCTGTAATCCATACACGCATAATCCAGTCGACCGCCTCCGGGCTCCAAGATGTAGGGCTATTACTTCCTCCGAGAAGGGCCTGAACTCGTAAACCATGTGTGCTTACAACTTCTCCATAGCTAAAACCTTGCCTCTCCATACTTACCCCCCTACACTACTGTCAGACTTAGAACCACGACAGGCGTGCCTAGATTGCTCTATGGTGCGCCATCGATCATGTTGTGAGGCGAGCTACAGCCTGTTAGTGCTGACATGCCTATCTTGATCTGCGGCGCTCAAGCGTCATGCGCCAAAGGTTTGCTCAACCCTGGCGATGACGCGCATCATGGCGTTGTACATCACATTGTCGGGGAGCGCCTCGGCCTCAACGGGTCGTGGCGCCTGCTCGTTTTCCTCATCGACGAGGTTGATGGCACATGTGGCGCTTTGGTGGGTTGGCATGTTTGGAAAAGATGGATGTGCTACAGGCTGTGCTTGTCGACTCCGTGTGTCGGGTGCCGCCTATGCGCAATATCGCTGGGTGGTGGGAAACTGGTGAGAAAATGGCGAGAAACGGTGGCGTGTTCATAAAACGCCATCAATTAATGGAAACTTAGCATAGAAGGAACATCGAGCTAGCACAAGAAGGAGATGATGATCAGATGAACACGGACCACACTAGAGAACCGTTTCTGTTATTATTGATATTCGCACACATTTCTGATTACAGACCTGTTTGCGGCGTATCAGAAACATCTTGTTAAATTGAACCGTTTTTGTTCTCTTGCCTCAACGCAAGCAGTTCATCCGAGTGAACCGCATGCCGTATATCGCACACACCTTCATCTGGCTGCCCGTTTCTTTTGTGTTGCCTAATCACAAACAGTTCATCCGAGTGAACCGTATGTTGTACATTGTGTTGGGGAACGTAGCAGAAATTCAAAATTTTCCTACGTATCACCAAGATCTATCTATGGAGAGACCAGCAACGAGTAGAAAGAGAGTGCATCTACATACCCTTGTAGATCGCTAAGCGGAAGCGTTCAAGTGAACGGGGTTGATGGAGTCGTACTCGTCGTGATTCAGATCACCGATGATCAAGTGTCGAACGGACGGCACCTCCGCGTTCAACACACGTACAGCCCGATGACGTCTCCCACGCCTTGATCTAGCAAGGAGAGAGGGAGAGGTTGAGGAAGACTCCATCCAACAGCAGCACAACGGCGTGGTGGTGGTGGAGGAGCGTGGCAATCCCGCAGGGCTTCGCCAAGCACCTACGGGAGAGGAGGAGGTGTCACGGGAGGGAGGGAGGCGCCAAGGGCTCAGGTATGGATGCCCTCCCTCCCCTCCACTATATATAGGGGCAGGGGAGAAGGGGGAGGCGCAGCCTTGCCCCCTACTCCAAGAAAGGGTGCGGCCAAGAGGGGGGGGGGAGGAGTCCATCCTCCCCAAGGCACCTCGGAGGTGCCTTCCCCCTTGAGGACTCTTCCCTCTAGGGTTCCCTAGGCGCATGGGCCTCTTGGGGCTGGTGCCCTTGGCCCATGTAGGCCAAGGCGCACCCCCTACAGCCCATGTGGCCCCCCGGGGCAGGTGGCCCCACCCGGTGGGCCCCCGGGACCCTTCCGGTGGTCCCGGTACAATACCGATGACCCCGAAACTTGTCCCGATGGCCGAAACAGGACTTCCTATATATAAATCTTTACCTCCGGACCATTCCGGAACTCCTCGTGACGTCCGGGATCTCATCCGGGACTCCGAACAACATTCGGTAACCACATACAAGCTTCCTTTATAACCCTAGCGTCATTGAACCTTAAGTGTGTAGACCCTACGGGTTCGGGAGACATGCAGACATGACCGAGACGTTCTCCGGTCAATAACCAACAGCGGGATCTGGATACCCATGATGGTTCCCACATGTTCCACGATGATCTCATCGGATGAACCACGATGTCAAGGACTTAATCAATCCCGTATTCAATTCCCTTTGTCTAGCGGTATGTTACTTGCCCGAGATTCGATCGTTGGTATCCAATACCTTGTTCAATCTCGTTACCGGCAAGTCACTTTACTCGTTCCGTAACACATCATCCCGTGATCAACTCCTTGGTCACATTGCGCATATGATGATGTCCTACCGAGTGGGCCCAGAGATACCTCTCCGTTTACACGGAGTGACAAATCCCAGTCTCGATTCGTGCCAACCCAACAGACACTTTCGGAGATACCTGTAATGCACCTTTATAGCCACCCAGTTACGTTGTGACGTTTGATACACCCAAAGCACTCCTACGGTATCCAGGAGTTACACGATCTCATGGTCAAAGGAAGAGATACTTGGCATTGGCAAAGCTCTAGCAAACGAACTACACGATCTTTGTGCTATGCTTAGGATTGGGTCTTGTCCATCACATCATTCTCCTAATGATGTGATCCCGTTATCAACGACATCCAATGTCCATAGCCAGGAAACCATGACTATCTGTTGATCACAACGAGCTAGTCAACTAGAGGCTCACTAGGGACATATTGTGGTCTATGTATTCACACGTGTATTACGATTTCCGGATAATACAATTATAGCATGAATAAAAGACAATTATCATGAACAAGGAAATATAATAATAATACTTCTATTATTGCCTCTAGGGCATATTTCCAACAGTCTCCCACTTGCACTAGAGTCAATAATCTAGTTCACATCGCCATGTGATTAACACTCACAGGTCACATCGCCATGTGACTAATACCCAAGAGTTTACTAGAGTCAGTAGTCTAGTTCACATCACTATGTGATTAACACTCAATGAGTTTTATGTATGATCATGTTGCTTGTGAGAGAGGTTTTAGTCAACGGGTCTGAACCTTTCAGATCCGTGTGTGCTTTACAAATCTCTATGTCATCTCCTAGATGCAGCTACCACGCTCTATTTGGAGCTGTTCCAAATAACTGTTCTACTTGGAGCTATTCTAAATTATTGCTCCATTATATGTATCCGGTCTCTCTACTCAGAGCTATCCGGATAGGTGTCAAGCTTGCATCGTCGTAACCCTTTACGACGAACTCTTTTACCACCTCCATAATCGAGAAAATTCCTTAGTCCACTAGTTACTAAGGATAACTTTGACCGCTGTCCTGTGAGCCATTCTTGGATCACTCTTGTACCCCTTGACTGACTCATGGCAAGGCACACTTCAGGTGCGGTACACAGCATAGCATACTGAAGAGCCTACGTCTTAAGCATAGGGGATGACCTTCGTCCTTTCTCTCTATTCTGCCGTGGTCGAGCTTTAAGTCTTAAGTTCGTACCTTACAACTCAGGCAAGAACTCCTTCTTTGACTGGTCCATCTTGAACACCTTCAAGATCATGTCAAGGTATGTGCTCATTTGAAAGTATTATTAAGCATTTTGATCTATCCTTATAGATCTTGATGCTCAATGTTCAAGTAGCTTAATCCAGGTTTTCTATTGAAAAACACCTTTCAAATAACCCTATATGCTTTCTAGAAATTCTACATCATCTCTGATCATCAATATGTCAACAACATATACTCATCAGAAATTCTATAGTGCTCCCACTCACTTCTTTGGAAATACAAGTTTCTCATAAACTTTGTACAAACCCAAAATCTTTGATCATCATCAAAGCATACATTCCAACTCTGAGATGCTCACTCCAGTCCTTAGAAGGATTGCTGGAGCTAGCATACCTTTTAGCATCCTTAGGATCGACAAAACCTTTCTGATTGTATCACATACAACCTTTCCTCACGAAAACTGGTAAGGAAACTCGTTTTGATATCCATCTGCCAGATTTCATAAATACAACTAATGCTAACATGAATCCGACGGACTTTAAGCATCGCTACGGATGAGAAAATCTCATCATAGTCAACTCCTTGAACTTGTGAAAAACTTTTCGCCACAAGTCGAGCTTCATGGACGGTGACATTACCATCCACGTCCGTCTTCTTCTTAAAGATCCATTTATCTTAATGGCTTGCCGATCATCGGGCAAGTCCACCAAAGTCCATGGATCCGTTCTCGGATTTCATGGCCTCAAGCCATTTATCGGAATCCGGGCCCACCATCGCTTCTCCATAGCTCGTAGGTTCATTGTTGTCTAGCAACATGACTTCCAAGACAGGATCACCTTACCACTCCGAAGTAGTACGTGTCCTTGTCGTCCTACGAGGTTTGGTAGTGACTTGATCCGAAGTTTCATGATCAATATCATAAGCTTCCACTTCAATTGGTGTAGGTGCCACAGGAACAACTTCCTGTGCCCTGCCACACACTAGTTGAAGAGACGGTTCAATAACCTCATCAAGTCTCCACCATCCTCCCACTCAACTCTTTCGAGAGAAACTTTTCCTCGAGAAAGGACCCGATTCTATAAACAATTCATATTGCTTTCGGATCTGAATTAGGAGGTATACCCAACTATTTTGGGTGTCCTATGAAGATGTATTTTATCCGTTTTGGGTTCGAGCTTATCAACCTGAAACTTTTTCATATAAGCGTCGCAGCCCCAAACTTTTAAGAAACGACAACTTAGGTTTCTCTAAACCATAATTCATACGGTGTCATCTCAACGGAATTACGTGGTGCCCTATTTAAAGTGAATGTGGTTGTCTCTAATGCCTAACCCATGAATGATAGTGGTAATTCGATAAGAGACATCATGGTACGCATCATATCCAATAGGGTGCAACTATGATGTTCGGACACACCATCACACTATGGTGTTCCAGGCGGTATTAATTGCGAAACAATTTCCACAATGTCTTAATTGTGTGCCAAAACTCGTAACTCAGATATTCATCTCTATGATCATATCATAGACATTCTATCATCTTGTCACGAAGATCTTAAACTTCACTCTGAAATTACTTGAACCATTCAATAATTCAGACTTGTGTTTCATCAAGTAAATATTCTCAACATCTACTCGAATCATCTGTGAAGTAAGAACATAACGATATTCACTGCATGCCTCAACACTCATTGGACTGCACACATCAAAATGTG
Organism: Triticum dicoccoides; assembly: GCF_002162155.2. Lineage (NCBI taxonomy): Eukaryota > Viridiplantae > Streptophyta > Magnoliopsida > Poales > Poaceae > Triticum > Triticum dicoccoides. Next base: position 504,437,240 of record NC_041386.1, on the reverse strand, counting down.
TTGCTTCCAACAAGTTGCTATCTTGTTCCATTTTACTGAAACCGAGGCTTTTCAGTCATCTTGCCTATGTGGTATGATTTGCATATCTCAAGTGATCCAAAATCAAGTGAGTCCAAACGATCCATTTGCATGGAGTTTCTTCATGCGTATATACCAATAGACATGGTTCGCATGTCTCAAACTTTTCAAAAACGAGTGAGTCCAAAGATCCATCAACATGGAGCTTCTTCATGCATTTTATACCAATATGACTTACATAGCAGTGCCACAAGTAAGTGGTACTATCATTACTATCTTATATCTTTTGGCATGAAAATGTGTATCCCTACGATCAAGGTTCAATAAACCATTCCTATAGGTGCAAGAGCACTTATTCAGGTTTAATACTAATCTTGATGGTAGAGGGAGCGTGCGATGCTTGATCATATCAACCTTGGAAACACTTCCAACATATATCGTCAGCTCACCTTTAGCTAGTCTCCGTTTATTCCGTAGCTTTTATTTCGAGTTACTAACACTTAGCAACCGAACCGGTATCTAATACCCTCGTGCTACTGGGAGTACTAGTAAAGTACACATTAACATAATGTATATCCAATATACTTCTATCGACCTTGCCAGCCTTCTCATCTACCAAGTATCAAGGGTAATGCTGATCCAGTGGTTGTTCCCCTTATTACAGAAGCACTTAGTCTCGGGTTTGGGTTCAACCTTGGGTTTCTTCACTGGAGCAGCAGCTGATTTGCCGTTTCATGAAGTATCCCTTCTTGCCCTTGCCCTTCTTGAAACTAGTGGTTTCACTAACCATCAACAATTGATGCTCCTTCTTGATTTCTACTTTCGCGGTGTCAAACATCGTGAATACCTCAAGGATCATCATATCCATCCCTGATATGTTATAGTTCATCACGAAGCTCTAGCAGCTTGGTGGCAATGACTTTGGAGAAACATCACTATCTCATCTGGAAGATTAACTCCCACTCGATTCAAGTGATTGTTGCACTCAGACAATCTGAGCACAAGCTCAACGATTGAGCTTTTCTCCCTTAGTTTCCAGGTTAAGAAGATCGTCGGAGGTCTCATACCTCTTGACGTGGGCACGAGCCTGAAATCCCAATTTCAGCCCTCGAAACATCTCATATGTTCCGTGACGTTTCGAAAACGTCTTTAGTGCCTCAACTCTAAACCGTTTAACTGAACTATCACGTAGTTATCAAAACGTGTATGTCCGATGTTCGCAACATCCACAAACGACGTTTGGGGTTCAGCACACTGAGCAGTGCATTAAGGACATAAGCTTTCTACTGATCGCATAATCGCTACTATCAACTTTCAACTATAATTTTCTCTAGGAACATATATAAAATAGTAGAACTAAAGCGCGAGCTACGACATAATTTGCAAAAAGGTCTTTTGACTATGTTCAAGATAATTAAGTTCATCTTATGAACTCCCACTTAGATAGACATCCCTCTGGTCATCTAAGTGATCACATGATCCGAGTCAACTAGGCCGTGTCCGATCATCACGTGAGACGGACTAGTTAACGTCGGTGAACATCTTCATGTTGATCGTATCTACTATACGACTCATGCTCGACCTTTCGGTCTCCGTGTTCCGAGGCCATGTCTGTACATGCTAGGCTCGTCAAGTTAACCCTAAGTGTTTTTGCTGTGTAAAACTGTCTTACACCCGTTGTATGTGAACGTAAGAATCCATCACACCCGATCATCACGTGGTGCTTAGAAGCGACGAACTGTAGCAACGGTGCACAGTTAGGGGAGAACACTTCTTGAAATTTTGTAAGGGATCATCTTATTTACTACCGTCGTCTTAAGTAAGCAAGATGCATAAACATGATAAACATCACATGCAATCAAATAGTGACATGATATGGCCAATATCATTTTGCTCCTTTTGATCTTCATCTTCGGGGCTCCATGATCATCATCGTCACCGGCATGACACCATGATCTCCATCATCATGATCTCCATCATCGTGTCTTCATGAAGTTGCCACGCCAACGACTACTTCTACTTCTATGGCTAACGCGTTTAGCAATAAAGTAAAGTAGTTTACATAGCGTTCTTTAATGACACGCAGGTCATACAAAAAATAAAGACAACTCCTATGGCTCCTGCCGGTTGTCATACTCATCGACATGCAAGTCGTGAATCCTATTACAAGAACATGATCAATCTCATACATCACATATCATTCATCACATTCTTTTGGCCATATCACATCACATAGCATACCCTGCAAAAACAAGTTAGACGTCCTCTAATTGTTGTTTGCATGTTTTACGTGGCTGCTATGGGTTTCTAGCAAGAACGTTTCTTACCTACGCAAAATCACAACGTGATATTCCAATTGCTATTTACCCTTCATAAGGACCCTTTTCATCGAATCCGTTCCGACTAAAGTGGGAGAGACTGGCACCCGCTAGCCACCTTATGCACAGAGTGCATGTCAATCGGTGGAACCTGTCTCACGTAAGAGTACGTGTAAGGTCGGTCCGGGCCGCTTCATCCCACAATACCGTCGAAACAAGATTTGACTAGTAACGGTAAGCATATTGAACAACATCAACGCCCACAACTACTTTGTGTTCTACTCGTGCAAAGAATCTACGCAATAGACCTAGCTCATGATGCCACTGTTGGGGAACGTAGCAGAAATTCAAAATTTTCCTACGTATCACCAAGATCTATCTATGGAGAGACCAGCAACGAGTAGAAAGAGAGTGCATCTACATACCCTTGTAGATCGCTAACCGGAAGCGTTCAAGTGAACGGGGTTGATGGAGTCGTACTCGTCGTGATTCAGATCACCGATGATCAAGTGCCGAACGGACGGCACCTCCGCGTTCAACACACGTACAGCCCGGTGACGTCTCCCACGCCTTGATCCAGCAAGGAGAGAGGGAGAGGTTGAGGAAGACTCCATCCAACAGCAGCACAACGGCGTGGTGGTGGTGGAGGAGCGTGGCAATCCCGCAGGGCTTCGCCAAGCACCTACGGGAGAGGAGGAGGTGTCACGGGAGGGAGGGAGGCGCCAAGGGCTCAGGTATGGATGCCCTCCCTCCCCTCCACTATATATAGGGGCAGGGGAGAAGGGGGAGGCGCAGCCTTGCCCCCTACTCCAAGAAAGGGTGCGGCCAAGAGGGGGGGGGGAGGAGTCCATCCTCCCCAAGGCACCTCGGAGGTGCCTTCCCCCTTGAGGACTCTTCCCTCTAGGGTTCCCTAGGCGCATGGGCCTCTTGGGGCTGGTGCCCTTGGCCCATGTAGGCCAAGGCGCACCCCCTACAGCCCATGTGGCCCCCCGGGGCAGGTGGCCCCACCCGGTGGGCCCCCGGGACCCTTCCGGTGGTCCCGGTACAATACCGATGACCCCGAAACTTGTCCCGATGGCCGAAACAGGACTTCCTATATATAAATCTTTACCTCCGGACCATTCCGGAACTCCTCGTGACGTCCGGGATCTCATCCGGGACTCCGAACAACATTCGGTAACCACATACAAGCTTCCTTTATAACCCTAGCGTCATTGAACCTTAAGTGTGTAGACCCTACGGGTTCGGGAGACATGCAGACATGACCGAGACGTTCTCCGGTCAATAACCAACAGCGGGATCTGGATACCCATGATGGTTCCCACATGTTCCACGATGATCTCATCGGATGAACCACGATGTCAAGGACTTAATCAATCCCGTATTCAATTCCCTTTGTCTAGCGGTATGTTACTTGCCCGAGATTCGATCGTTGGTATCCAATACCTTGTTCAATCTCGTTACCGGCAAGTCACTTTACTCGTTCCGTAACACATCATCCCGTGATCAACTCCTTGGTCACATTGCGCATATGATGATGTCCTACCGAGTGGGCCCAGAGATACCTCTCCGTTTACACGGAGTGACAAATCCCAGTCTCGATTCGTGCCAACCCAACAGACACTTTCGGAGATACCTGTAATGCACCTTTATAGCCACCCAGTTACGTTGTGACGTTTGATACACCCAAAGCACTCCTACGGTATCCAGGAGTTACACGATCTCATGGTCAAAGGAAGAGATACTTGGCATTGGCAAAGCTCTAGCAAACGAACTACACGATCTTTGTGCTATGCTTAGGATTGGGTCTTGTCCATCACATCATTCTCCTAATGATGTGATCCCGTTATCAATGACATCCAATGTCCATAGCCAGGAAACCATGACTATCTGTTGATCACAACGAGCTAGTCAACTAGAGGCTCACTAGGGACATATTGTGGTCTATGTATTCACACGTGTATTACGATTTCCGGATAATACAATTATAGCATGAATAAAAGACAATTATCATGAACAAGGAAATATAATAATAATACTTTTATTATTGCCTCTAGGGCATATTTCCAACACATTGCACACACCTTCATCTGGATGCCTGTTTTTTTGTTCCTCCTCATCGCAAACGGTTAACTGAGCTAAACCGTATGTCCTACATCGCACACGCAACTAAAATCTGAACCGTGTTTGATGCATCCTCCATCGCAAACGTTTTGCACCTTTTTTGACAGTTGTTTACACCACCGTTTGCGATTATGGCATCGCACACAGTTTCATCGAAGGGTCTCTGATCGTAGTGTTGCGTTAGCAGCATCCTGCAGTAGTGATTCTTATCCGCCAAGTATGGGGGGTAGTTTCACTTCCAGTGATCATTTCCTTTGCAGTAGAAGCACTCAATTTCAGGTTTGGGTCTAGCTTTGGGCTTCTTCACGGGAGTGGCAACTTGCTTGTCATTCTTCTTGAAGTTCCCTTTCTTTCCCATTCCCTTTTACTTGAAACTAGTGGTCTTGTCAACCATCAACACTTGATGCTTTTCTTGATTTCTACCTTCGCCGATTTCAGCATCGCGAAGAGCTCGGGGAATCATTTTCATCATCCCTTGCATATTATAGTTCATCACGAAGTTCCAGTAACTTGGTGATAGTAACTAGAGAACTCCGTCAATCACTATCTTATCTGGAAGATTAACTCCCACTTGATTCAAGTGATTGTAGTACTCAGATATTCTGAGCACATGCTCACTGGTTGAGCTATTCTCCTCCATCTTGTAGCCAAAAATACTTGTCAGAGGTCTCATACCTCTCGACTCGGGCATGAATCTGAAATACCAATTTCAACTCTTGGAACATCTCATATGCTCCATGGTGTTTCAAAACATTTTGAAGTCCCGGTTCTAAGCCATAAACCATGGTGCACTAAACTATCAAGTAGTCATCATACCGAGGTTGTCAAACATTCATAACATCTGCATTTGCTCCTGCAATAGTTCTGTCACCTAGCGGTGCATCAAGGACATAATTATTCTGTGCAGTAATGAGGATAATCCTTAGATCACGGATCTAGTCCGGATTATTGCTACTATCATCTTTCAACTTATTTTTCTCTAGGAACATATCAAAAATAAATGGGGAGCTACATCGCAAGCTATTGATCTACAACATAATTTGCAAATACTATCAGGACTAAGTTCATGATAAATTATAGTTTAATTAATCATATTACTTAAGAACTCCCATAGATAGACATCCCTCTAGTCATCTAAATGATCACGTGATCCATATCAACTAAACCATGTCCGATCATCACGTGAGATGGAGTAGTTTTCCATGGTGAACATCTCTATGTTGATCATATCTACTATATGATTCACGTTCGACCTTTCGGTCTCAGTGTTCCGAGGCCATATCTGCATATGCTAGGCTCGTCAAGTTTAACCCGAGGATTCTGCACGTGCAAACTGTCTTGCACCCGTTGTATGTGAACATAGAGCTTATCACACCCGATCATCATGTGGTGTCTCGGCATGACAAACTGTTGCAATGGTGCATACTCAGGGAGAACACTTGTACCTTGAAATCTAGTGAAGGATCTAAAGGAAATATTCCCTAGAGGCAATAATAAAGTTGTTATTTATATTTTCTTATATCATGATATATGTTTATTATTCATGCTAGAATTGTATTAACTGAAAACTTAGTACATGTGTGAATACATAGATAAACAGTGTCCCTAGTATGCCTCTACTACTTGACTAGCTCGTTAATCAAAGATGGTCAAGTTTCTTAGCCATGTACATGTGTTGTCATTTGATGAACAATATCACATCATTAGAGAATGATGTGATGGACAAGACCCATCCGTTAGCTTAGCATAATGATCGTTCGGTTTTATTGCTACTTCTTTCTTCATGACTTATACATGTTCCTATGACTATGAGATTATGCAACTCCCGAATACTGGAGGAACACCTTGTGTGCTATCAAACTCCGCTACGTAACTAGGTGATTATAAAGATGCTCTACAGGTGTCTCTGATGGTGTTTGTTGAGTTGGCATAGATCGAGATTAGTATTTGTCACTCTGTCTATCAGAGAGGTATCTCTAGGCCCTCTCAGTAATGAACATCAATATAATCCTTGCAAGCAATGTGACTAATGAGTTAGTTGTGGGATGATGCATTACAGAATGAGTAAAGAGACTTGCCGGTAACGAGATTGAACTAGGTATTGAGATACCTTTGATCGAATCTCGGGCAAGTAACATACCGATGACAAAGGGAACAACGTATATCGTTATGCGATTTGACCGATAAAGATCTTTGTAGAATATGTGGGAGCCAATATGAACATCCAGGTTCTTCTATTGGTTATTGACCGGAGACGTGTCTCGGTCATGTCTACATAGTTCTCGAACCCGTAGGGTCCGCACGCTTAACATTCAGTGACGATCGGTATTATGAATTTATGTTTTTTGATGTACCGAAGGTAGTTCGAAGTCCCGAATGTGATCACGGACATGACGAGGAGTCTCGAAATGGTCGGGACATAAAGATTGATATATTGGACGGCTATATTCGAACACCAGAATTGTTCCGGGTAATTTCGGAGAAAACCAGAGTACTGGAGGGTTACC
>NC_041386.1:504400677-504430111 GCF_002162155.2 Triticum dicoccoides | reverse complement strand
GAGAGAGAGAGGGATGGCTAGGGCAGGCCGCACCCCCGTCCCCCTCTGGTCCGAATTGGACTAGGGAAGGGGGGCGGCCGCCCCCTATCCTTCTCCCTCTCCTCCTTCCTTTCCCCCTCCTAGTAGGAGTAGGAAAGGGGAGTCCTACTCCTACTAGGAGGAGGACTCCTGCTCTCCTGGCGCGCCCCATGGGCCGGCCGGCCTCCCCCTTGCTCCTTTATATACGGGGGCAGGGGGCACCCTAGAACACACAAGTTGATTGTTTCCAGCCGTGTGCGGTGCCCCCCTCCACCATAATCCACCTCGGTCATATCGTAGCGGTGCTTAGGCGAAGCCCTGTTCCGGTAGCATCATCATCACCATCATCACGCCATCGTGCTGTCGAAGCTCTCCCTCGACACTCTGCTGGATCGTCAGTTTGTGGGACGTCACCGAGCCGAACGTGTTTAGATCGCGGAGGTGCCGTACTTACGGTACTAGGATCGGTCGATCGTGAAGACGTACGACTACATCAACCGCGTTGTCATAACGCTTCCGCTTACGGTCTACGATGGTACGTAGACAACACTCTTCCCTCTTGTTGCTATGCATCACCATGATCTTGCGTGTGCGTAGGATTTTTTTTGAAATTACTGCGTTACCCAGCAGGATCATCTTATAATGCTACCACCGTACTAAGCAAAATAAGATGCATAAAAGATAAACATCACATGCAATCAAAATATGTGACATGATATGGCATCATCATCTTGTGCCTTTGATCTCCATCTCCAAAGTACCGTCCTGATCTCCATCGTCACCGGCATGACACCATGATCTCCATCATCTTGATCTTTATCAACGTGTCGTCACATGGTCGCCTCGCCAACTATTGCTTTTGCAACTATTGCTATCGCATAGCAACAAAGTAAAGCAATTATATGGCGCTTGCATCTTATGCAATAAAAAGACAACCATAAGGCTCCTGCTAGTTGCCGATAACTTTAACAAAACATGATCATCTCATACAACAATTTATATCTCATCACGTCTTGACCATATCACATCACAACATGCCCTGCAAAAACAAGTTAGACATCCTCTACTTTGTGGTTGCAAGTTTTACGTGGCTGCTATGCGCTTCTAGCAAGAACCGTTCTTACCTACGCATCAAAACCACAATGATTTTTCGTCAAGTGTGTTGTTTTAACCTTCAACAAGGACCGGGCGTACTCAAACTCGATTCAACTAAAGTTGGAGAAACAAACACCCGCTAGCCACCTGTGTGTGAAGCACGTCAGTAGAACAAGTCTCATGAACATGGTCATGTAATGTCGGTCAGGGCCGCTTCATCCAACAATACCGCTGAATCAAAGTATGACATGCTGGTATGCAGTATGATTATTATCGCCCACAACTCTTTGTGTTCTACTCATGCAAATAACATCTATGTATAGACCTGGCTCGGATGCCACTATTAGGGAATGCAATATTTCAAAAAAATTCCTACTATCATGCAAGATCTATCTAGGGGATGCATAGAAACCAGAGGGGAGAGTGTGTCTACGGACCATCGTAGACCGAAAGCGGGAGTGTTTAGTAAGGCGGTTGATGTAGTCGAACGTCTTCGTGATCCAACCGATCAAGTACCGAACGCACGGCACCTCCGCGATCTGCACACGTTCAGCGCGGTGACATCCCTCGTACTCTTGATCCAGCTAAGGCCGAGGGTCACTTTCATCAGCATGACGGTGTGTTGACGGTGATGATGAAGTTAGCAACGCAGGGCTTCGCCTAAGCACTACGACAATATGATTGAGGTGTAAAAATGTGGAGGGGGGCACCGCACACGGCTAAAGATCAACTTGTGTGTCTATAGGGTGCCCCCTCCCTCATATATAAAGGAGAGAGGAGGGGAGGGTCGGTTGGCCCCTAGGGCGCACCCCAAGAGGGGAATCCTACTCCTAGTAGGAGTAGGTTCCCCTTTTCCTAGTCCAACTAGGAGAAGAAGGAAGGAGAGGGAGAGGGAGAGGGGGAGGGGGAGAGGAGTCGTGCCCCTCCCCTTGTCCTATTCGGACTCCCCTTGTGTGTGTGGGGGGGGTGCACCACCTCCTGGCCGCGGCCCTCTCTCTCCCCTAAGGCCCACTAAGGCCCATAACTTCCCGATGGGGTGTTTCGGTAACCCTTCGGCACTCCGGTCTTATCCGAAACTATCCAGAACACTTCTGGTGTCCGAATAACATGGTCCAATATATCAATCTTTATGTCTCGACCATTTCGAGACTCCTCGTCATGTCTGTGATCACATCCGGGAATCTGAACAACCTTCGGTACATCAAATCACATAACTCATAATACATACGTCATCGAAGTTAAGCGTGCGGACCCTACGTGTTCGAGAACTATGTAGACATGACCAAGACACATCTCCGGTCAATAACCAATAACGGAACCTTGATGCTCATATTGGTTCATACATATTCTACGAAGATCTTTATCGGTCAAACCACACAACAACATACGTTGTTCCCTTTGTCATCGGTATGTTACTTGGCCGAGATTCGATCATCAGTATCATCATACCTAGTTCAATCTCGTCACCGACAAGCCTCTTTACTCATTTTGTAATGCATCATCCTGCAACTAACGCATTAGTTACTTTGCTTGCAAGGCTTATAGTGATGAGCATTACCGAGAGGGCCCAGAGATACCTCTCCAATACATGGAGTGACAAATCCTAATCTCAGTCTATGCCGAATCAACAAACACCATCGGAGACACCTGTAGAGTATCTTTATAAGCAACCAGTTATGTTGTGACGTTTGATAGCACACAAGGTGTTCCTCTGGTATTCGGGAGTTGCATAATCTCATAGTTAGAGGAACATGTATATGTCATGATGAAAGCAATAACAATAAAACTAAATGATCATTTATGCTAAGCTAACGGGTGGGTCTTGTCCATCACATCATTCTCTAATGATGTGATCCCGTTCATCAAATGATAACACATGTCTATGGTCAGGAAACATAATCATCTTTGATTAACGAGCTAGTCAAGTAGAGGCATACTAGGGACACTTTTTTTTGTCTATGTATTCACACATGTACTAAGTTTCCGATTAATACAATTCTAGCATGAATAATAAACGTTTATCATGATATAAGGAAATATAAATAACAACTTTATTATTGCTTCTAGGGCATATTTCCTTCAAGGATAAAGAGCATGGGGGAGATCGGATCCCCTTGCCTTAGTCCACACGCATTGTATATCGTCTCTCCTGGCACACCATTAACTGCAATTTTCGTCATCGAGGTGGCAAGCAATCCACACAACCACTCAATCCATCTTTTCCCAAAGCCCAACCGCATCATTAGCTCCAGGAGGAAGGGCCAGTTCACTGTATCAAAGGCCTTCGATATATCAAGTTTGAGTAGCACTGTGGGGTTCTTGAGCGCATGTAATCTCCTTGCTATGCACTGGACGAGCATGAAATTGTCGTGCAAAGCGCGACCCCTCACGAAGGCACTTGGATGGTTACCCACCAAGAACGACAACTCGTCCGCCAGCCTTGTTGCAAGTACTTTGTCAAAGATCTTGATGGCCCCATGACTAGACTGACTGGCATGTAATCTTTAAGGTCAACAGCACCATCCTTCTTTGGTAGTGGGGTTACCACTGCCCGGTTAATGGCCGCCAAGCGTCGCATATCTCCACGAAAAAATTTGTCCATGGATCGCATGAAATCCTCCTTGATGATCGGCCAACAAGTCACATAGAACCTGCCCGTGAAACCATCGGGCTCGGTGCTTTGTCTAACGACATGGACTTGATGATCTTCTCTACTTCTTCCGGCAAGAAAGGCGTCTCCAGGTTTGACATGTCCCGTGCTGGGAGTTCTAACTGATCCAAGTCCAGCGCATGAGTCCGCTGTTGGGATGAGACAAAAGTACGTGTGTGAGTAATGGGCGCCGACCACTATAGCAATGTTGTCTTGTCTTGTGACAATCTCCTCATTATGCCGCAAGGTGATAACGACATTCTTGCATTGCCTATGACATGCATGCCAATGGAAAAAGCCAATGTTGGCGTCCCCTTCTTTGAGTTTGAGCATGCGAGATCTTTGTCGGGCGATCGTTCTCTCCAGAGAGCTTAAGCCTAGCAGTTTCTTCTTTAGTACTTTCCACAACCCATGCTCGTGGTCCGTAAGAATGCGACAGTCCGCTGCCCCATCAAGCCTGAAGATGATCTCATGCGCGATTAGGATTTGCATCTTGATGTTCCCAATCCATCGCTTGCTCCACCGTTGCAATTTCTTAGCAATGGCCCAAAGCTTGCAATCCAAAACTTTGAACGGATTTCCTGAAGATGATATCGAGTGCCATGCCTCAGCCACGACATCCATAAACCCCTCCGCTTTTGGCCAGAATGCCTCGAAACGGAAGCACCGACCCATGTGAAACGCAGTGTCCAAGTCGAGTAGGAGCGGGCAGTGGTCGGATACTGCAAATCCAAGCGCCGTAAGCAGGCAGGACGGGTGCAAGTCCTCCCAAGAGTTTGTAGTGAACACATGATCAATCTTCTCCATGGTTGGCAGCCTTCTTTCATTGCTCCACGCGTACCGTCGTCCAAGCAAGTACAGCTCCTTAAACTCTAACCTGTTTAGTCCTGCTCTGAAACATGCGATCATCCGGCGGTTTATTGCCTCATTGCTCTTGTCTTCCGGGTTTGCGAGTAAGTTGAAATCTCCTACTATCGCCCACGGCCCAGCGTGTAGGTCTCTAATCTCCTCGAGCTCGGCCATGAATTCCACTTTGGCGGCATCGCTTTGGGGCCCATACACGCCTGTGAGCCACCACACCGGGGCCCCATGTGGCTGCACTAAGGTTATCAGAGTGTTTATAGTGGAGTGTGGGTTCGACAACGTAACTACCGTATGATCCCACGCAATGAGGATGCCGCCCCGCGGGCCCACCGCGAGAAAGTAGTAGTTGTTGTCGAATTTATTACCAAGGCATTGCCTGATCAGGTCCGGAGATACAATTTCCACTTTCGTTTCTTGGAAGCACACAATGCTAGGGTTAGAGCCCGCGAGTACTTGGAAGATGGCACTCCTCCGCGCCAGTGAGTTCAATCCACGCACATTCCACACCAATAGCTTCAGCGGTTGTGTAGCTATAAACAAGGCCCATGAGTCCGCACGACAACACCTGGATCATCACTCCACCTCGGCCACTTCCGCGGCGGATAGGACGGAGGGGTCCCATCTAAACAGGGCAAGGATGGCCACCACTTGTCCCTCCGTCAAAGGCCTAGAGAAGAGCTCGGCGCAGGCCTCCAGCGACTCATCACTTATGATTTCCGCCTCATTGGCCAGGCATAGTTTCCTGAGTATCACTTGTTGTTGCTTGGATGCTTTGGATCCCCTGGTCGGACTTCTTGCAAGGCGTGCACTCCCGCGAGGCGTGATGCTGGGCACCATCCTTTTTTGCCGCGGCCTTCGTTTTGTTGGGGGTGGCGCTCTACTTTCTGGCTGGGGAAGGATAGGGGTTAGGGCGCGCCGTATGTCCGCGCATTGCAGGTCCAATTACGAGGTGTGGGGCTCATTCCTCATCTCCTCCTGGTCAGGGCGGGCTGCAGGATCCACCTGGGCGGGGGTGCCGCGCATGGAACCCGGAGAGAGGCTCACACATACCCAATCATGTGATTGCATGTGATCACCCATGTCTACGTGAGCAGCAACGCCCTCTTGCATGGCTACCGGGACCCACCCAGCCGAGCCGAGCGGCGTCATTGGTGAGATGGGGGAATCCCATGCAGCACAGCTCATACTAACTTAGTGCCTTTTTAGTTCCCGTTTTTATCTTTCCTTATAAAAGCCTTTTTATTCCATTTCCCTAGAAAATTATGGAGTGGACTATTTCCAAACTCTGATTTGGATGCGTACGAAAACACTTAAGTGATAACGTAGTTATGTGGTTAGTAATGCCTTCCTTTTCGCTCCTTGTGGATTCAACACTCTACTTATCAAGAAAGTGCTACAACACTCTATGGTCTTGCAGCACATCAAGACTGTGGGTGTTGGACTACGTTGTGTAGACGTTTCCTAGATGGTCGTCAGTTGGCTGAGGACGGGCGACAGTCTTCCGATTTACGGGCATCGACCGATGCATGGGGAGGTTGCAGGTGCCAACGCCCAGCATTGATGGGGCTAAGGCGTAATGGCGGTCTCCCGGCGGCTTCAGACACGGGGAGGAGTCCGTCAAGCTTGTTCACAGCAAGGATGTCAGGGGCAGCCGCCCCTGTGTCATGGTGGTTCTTGTAGGTGAACTTGTATCAGTGTGGACTGGCAGCGGCTAGATCTGCGTCATGAGATGGGCGGCCTCCCGATGTCCAGGACGATTGTCTAAGGTGGGACATCTCATCCACTAGCACCATTACGGCCTGGCGTGTAGTACTAACTAACGCGACTATCAGAAGATCATCAAGATGGTGAATGGAGCACCACTTCAATTTCGGGGGTGAAAACTTTTTATTGGTCGGACTCAGCAGCGATGAACTTACGTCATTATTGGTCGGACTCAGTGGCGATGAACTTACGTCGTTATTGGTCGGACTCAACATCGATGAATGTACGTCGTTACCTTGATGAATTGGTGGCTTTCATTGGTTGGTCTCAACAATCTTGATGAAAATCCTTGTCCTAGTCGTCTTTGACCTGACATGACGGCGGTGTGGCACGAGGTCGTGTAACCGTTGTTGAAAGTGTTGTTGCGAAAGAAGTCCACATAGTCGTAGGTGTTAATTTTATATCTTGTAATGGTTTGTTGTAGTTTTCTAAATTATGTATTTCGCTTGTTGGTGCCTTTAAACTAATTGTTTTGCATCAACTTTAATAAAGATGATTGTATGCATCGAATGGTGTAGCAAGGCCAAGGGCGTTGGCTTGAGGCATGCTGGTAAAATCCATCTTAACTGTTGAGGACTATAACACTACAGTTGGCCCGACCCATGACTTCTGGCTGGGTACACAACCGTATGCATCAGAATGATGCAAAGTCCGAAGGGTTTAACCTCTTTTTCAAAAGAAAACTTCCAAAATGTTTCAAAATTTTCAGGAGAAATGGAGGAAGACGAGAGAGCATTTCAAACAAAAAGGGAATGGGAGAAGGAAAGGAGAGAGTTTTTTCGAATGAAAAGAGATCACTTTTTTTAGGATCAGGAGAGCGCTTTGGTTGGGAAGACGAAAAATGTGATAGCTTTTTTTAATGCTAATACGTGTATTATTCATATCATAAAAATCAAAGTAAAAGTCACGTAAGGACCGACATGACAATACTGAAAAGATAGCAGAACATCTTTGAGCCTAACCCTAATGCTCGTCACCTGTTTCCGGCACCACCACAATAGCCACCGGAGAAAAGAATGACAGAGCACCTCCTCACCCGAGTTCGACGCGGCTCCATCGCTGATATGTAGCTTTGCGAACCTCCAAGGTGGCTCACCAAAAGTGAAGCCCTTGTCGTTGAACGAATCACACTAAGGCAATACCCCTGACACGCAATCGAACTTCAGATAGGCACCCCACCGTGACTAAGACGCCGAAGGAGGAAACCAAACCTGCCATCCACAAACCATGAACCCAGTACACGTTCCGTCTTTCAGATGTGGTCGATGCAGACCACGATCTGCATCTGCTCCTGGAGTACATCCCAAGCTATACGTCGACGCTGGAGCAAACGTCGTTGTAACGGTGAATGCCGCCACCGCCGCCACACCATCCTTACTTGAACAGACTGGTTTTCAAATCCATCCCTAACTATAGGACTGATGGCGTCGTCAGGAAAGGATTCGGAGAATCTTTATTCAGCGCCATCATCGTCACCGCCAAAGCCAAGACGATGAACAGACAAAAACCTAGACTATGAGGGAGTAAAAATGCGATAGCTTGACCTCTTCTTTTAGTACTAATATAGTATTTGCATTCCTGGAGCAAACTTGCTAGCTAGTTTTTGATAAAAATACCACTTTGGAACACGGATGTTAGTGAGCACTTCAGTTTGAATTGTTCTCAAATTATATTTTCAAGTCCAGAAAAATGCTAAAACAAATCTGTACACGGTAGTATGTGTGTATAATACGCGCATGGAAAGTTTGATGACGAAATAAATTAGGGTGTGAGCTACATAAAAAAGATAAATGCTTGGATTTGTAGTGGTGAACAGTGAGTGTACTATTTACTTTTTCGAAATAATGATTTATTAATTTTGATGCAGCTCACATGTTAATTTATTTTTATCATCAAACTTTACACATGTGAGTATAGATCAACATTACCAAGTAGGAGTAATATTTTTTTGAAACTTAAAAGGGCTCACTGGCACCCTGTTCGAAGGAGCTACTACCTAACTTGGAACCTGTACCGTCCAGCTATGCTTTTTAAAAGTTGTAAACTGTGTTTAAAAGCCTTTTCCTTAGAACATGTTGTTTAAACACGGCATTATTGGAATCCCTGCTATCCTAAAAAGAGTCCGCGACTTTCTGATCGAGGAATTGGATACTGTGCTTTCGGAAAGATATGACATAGACTGGCATATGTTCAGGCCCCTCCTGACCGTCCAATATAAGGTCCCAGTGGCTGAGATCCGGAAGACAAGTACTGTAACAACATTCTCCAAATCATGGCAGAAAAATATACTACATTCTCCAATGCTTATTTCTTAAATCGACCACAAGCTGGGGTGCACGTTCATACCACACCCCTAAATTGTGTGCTGCAATCATGTGTGGCCATAGGATGGGGCCCACCGAGAGACAACCCAACTGTCCACAAAATCGCCACCGCACGAATTGCAATCCTCTCGCTCCTTTTCCCACCGTGCCATCTTCCCCAAATCTTTCCTCCAAATCATCTCAGGGCATCTTCAATAACATTACCCATATATCAGAGGTGAAGAGATTTTCATAAAAAGTGGCGGCCATGTTACGCATCTCCTCATTAACCCTGCATATGGAACCGTCTTCCGGTTTTAACGCCTTCGCCGTGTTCTTTCTCTTCCGATGAGACGCTCTATTTTGAAAGTATTGTGTGTACTGATCCCCCGCATGCAGCAATCCACTCTTGATCTTTGTCTGTACATGATTTCCTCCCTCGCCTATATTCCCTTAGCTGCTCCTCTAACTCCCGGACCTCCAGCGAGGATCCAGTCGTGAGGGCTCTAGTTTTTTGCATCAAGCAACTGCGCTTTAAGCTTCGCTATTTGTCTCCGAATTGAGCCGAAAACTTCCCTAGCCCATCATTGCATGGAACCCGTCATGGAGCCCAGCCTGTTCCCAGTACCGAGCCCTTGTTCACCTGGACCGACAGCCTCCCAGGCTTGTGCAATCATCTTGTCGTACATTTCATGCCGGGCCCATGCATCCTCATACCGGAACGGTCTATCGCGCCCCCGATCACGGTGTGGCGCAATCTCTACCGCACCCCAGTGGCAGTGCCAGGAATAAAATCACGTGTAGTCACTTCAAAGTTGTGTAGTCAAATATACATATTTTTATGTTTTTCTGCATGATTTATACTTGATGTATCACGTTTTTGCCAAAGAGTTGTGTAGTCAAGTGACTACACAGCCTTTACGTGGCTTCACCACTGCCGCATGCACTAGGAGAGCTTGGTGATCCGACTCCTTAGTCAGGATATGTTTGACCGTCGTCTCCGGATACATGGATAAGAAACCATCATTACTTGTAGCCCGATCAAGTTGAACCTGGATATTCTCTTGTCCAGCCCGTTTATCATCCCAAGTGTAGGGGTAGCCCAAGAAGCCCAGATCTGCCAAGACGCAATCGGCAAGACAGTCCCGGAAGGCTTCCATTTGCGTAAAACTCCTTAGGTTACCACCTCACTGGTCCATCTGGAACAGAGCCTCATTGAAATCGCCTAAACAAATCCATGGGAGATCATCTTGTGCCCTCAGATAAGGGATCGCATCCCATGATTTCTTCCTGAGTTCCGTCTGTGGTTCTCTGTAGAATCCAGTGATTCTATAGAGCTTCCCGTCACATGCAACCTCTGCATCAATAAAATATTGGCACCACGGCCTCACCTTAACTTCGACATGATCTCTCCACCCAAGTGCCAGACCAGCACTCCATCCCTCGCAGTTCACCGCCACTCCGTTTGTGAATCCCAAACTCCATTTGAGCCTACCCATAGCCCTCATCTTCTTTTTTGTTTCACATAAGAATACCACGCTGGGTTGTGGGACCGTATCAGGTCTCGTAATTCGCCCATTGTCGAGTCCAACCTCAGTCCTCGATAGTTCCAGGCCAAAAGATTCATTATGACCGGCGGCCCTGCCTCGCAGGGTCCGCCAATGTGTCATGATGCTCTGAGATACGATCAAACACGATAGATGTTTTCTACCTCGTGTCGCGAATAAAAGTATCACCCCAACCTGCCTGTCAGGATCCCCCTTTGCCACCCAGTGCTGACTATAATTACATGTCTTGGACTCCTTGAAGAGTGGTGTTCATCGTAGCCCGGCCTCGGCTTCCTCACATAGTAACCCCTCTTGCCCTCCCTTACTATAGGCTGGCTCGAGCTACCCCCTCCCTCATAATCTCTTGAAATATGTTGTTTGTGCTTTGACCGTAGCTCAGCTTGTTTATGCAATTGTTGTTGCCTCGGTTAATAACGCATGTCCCGTTCCCTTTTATGTTCCAATGCATCCCTAAGGTCCTTGCCCCGTGGCTCAGCCGGCACATGCCGCTATTTATTGGGGCTATAAACTTCCCCTTGGTCACCGTTGCCATCCCCGCAGTGCGGGAGTCAGCTGGCGTATTAAATTCCATGTTAAAGTTTCATTTTGTTGGGTGATCACGAACTAATCCCGACCTCCTTTTGCTCACGTCCCTGTCAGTTGATCTACCACTCCCAAAGTTATCGCTGCTAGATGCTCCTTGAGGGCGTTGCGGTTGCGGTTGCATTGCACGACGACGTAGGGGTACCGTCTCCGGCGTGATGGAGGAGGGAGGCTGTGGATTGGGCGCGATGGGGTGGAGGACGGAGGAGGCTGGGGTTTCACGGCTGGTGGAGAGGGCATTTTAGCGCCAACGGAGTATGAATGGGGAAACGAAGGGAGAGGGGAACTATAGGGGAACAATGTTTTGGTTTGGGGCGCGCTTGTTTGAAATTTGGGGAAAGTTACAAACTTTGCCCCTATCTAAAATTTCGGACATATTGCAGGTTGGGTGTAGGACAGTAATCTCAGGTGTCCCAAATGGTGGGCTGGATAGATTTCGGCCGAGCGCATGGGTGTTTAGGCACCAACGGCGTATGGATGCTTCTCGGAGGCGGTTGAGACTGGCGTCTTGGTGAAGTTACAAACCTATCCCGGTTTAGACGTTTGGACATCGAGCTGATAGACTACACGGGCCAGAGTCAGGACAGTAATTTCCTACCACCAAACATTAGTCTCGCGCGGTTTTGGGTGACCAGAGGCTTATTTGGCGCTTCATTCAATACTTGGGAGCAGAAGCATTAACGTTTTTGGTTCTCTTGAATTGAACTTTCAGAATTTTTCAAACTTTACAGATCTTGACTCTTGAAAATCCTAAAACTACAATTATTTTTGGAATGGAGGGTGAATATACATTGTACACGAGTATATATTAAGAAATATGCAACTTACCTTAGTTCATGCATGGTTCCAGATATAATCTCCTTGGTTGCAAAAAAATAGGTAGACATGCGTATGAATATATAGCATGTTCAAACACACAACAAAGATTGGTGCCCCTTTTAGATCTGATTTACAAATGCCATTATATCAGATTCAAATAGATGAATGCACTTCCTATGAATTTGAATCTTAGAAACCCCTTTACGTTGAATTCAACATGTATTCTATTTCATAGCTAGCAATTTGGAATGTATTCATGTAAGTGACAAATGTATAAAGTGCTTCACGCTAACAACATGGAGTGCACTAATTAATTTTTATATATGAATTGCAAAAGCAATGCATTGTCTGTATTTCAAACCGCTCTCACTCTATGGATCAATAATATGATATAAACACATGCACATGCTAGAATTCAATAGAGTATGGGTGTCTGATAGACCGATTTTTGATCATATGCAAATTGCAAAATTCATGACCTCATCCAAAAATAATAATTTCATTTATATTTTAATTTAATGCGTAGCACCGCCTTTTACACGTAGACGCACTATGCCTTGGCCCGTTTTCACACACGTGCTATATATCTCTCTATCTAACGCGTAAGTGCACACACTTTATATACATCGGCATTTCTCCCTCACACATGCTCACAATCTCTCCTGGGGTGTCGGGGTGTCTCACGCACACACTCTCTATATATCTCCCTCTCTCTTTCTAACTACTATGTACCACTCTTTTCACTAATCTTACTTGGAAAACACTATTTCTCTCACATGCACATATACACACACACGGTCTCTACTAGCCCTCTATACGTACGCACATATATGTGCCTACGTGTCTCGCGCATGCACATTATATTTAGGCCCCTCTCGCACGCATCCCCCCCACAGACACACCTCTCTCTTAGTAGTTGGCAGATATGACTCGAGATCATTCGGTAGGATATCCCTGAATGTTAGGCTGGATGCTAATACGAGGCAAAGTTTTATGCAAGTCCGGGCCCTTTGCAGTTGAGGAAAAAGCCTACTCCTGGTACTGTATATTTGTGATAGGGGTGTGTACAAAGTACATGTGAATACCAGGCATTGTGCTTGTCCGTATACTATCAACGAACTAGCCCCCGGGCTTCTATAACATACTCAGGGCCTAGGGTTACAAATCATATATAGTCGGCTTATAATCAGTGGCGATAAAGTCCTCCACGACTCTGGTAACTTCGTCTTGTACGCGAGTCCTTCGCATGGGTCTTCGTATAATGTGTCTCGGTCCAATCTATGTGGCACAGGATGGAGCCGACCCATGAGTCCTCACGTTGACCCACCACAACTAGAAATGATGAGCCCACCACACCACACACGCAAGCGGCCACTAATAAAATAAGCATATACAATAGTACAATGTTATACATGAAAGTTAATTGCATGGTGCATCCAAAAATATTTGTTCTGCGTTGTGTTATATTTCTCCTAAAATATTAGTCACGGGAAAGACAAACAAAGGGCATATATCTCCTTGTCTCCACCGGAGACCCCCTCTTTCTACACCACTTTCATGTACGCAGACAAACTATCTCTCGGCCCTCTAAAAGTATGCATGCCCCTGACACACTCATGCGTGATGGTCACTGTATTGTAACACCCTGGATGTAACATTCCATATTTGTAACTCTAACTCTTGCCATTTCTGGCTGTGTGATATGATATTTCCTTCGTGGTTGGGTTTTTGTCTTTTGTTTTGCATTTTGTTCATGTCATGCATTTCATCTCATGTCATCATGTGCATCTCTTTTGCATTCGTGTTCGTCTCATGCATCCAGTCATTTTTCCCGTTGTCCATTTTGCAATTCGACACTCCCATATACACCCGTTGCACCCCTCTATTCTCGTTTCGTGAGCGGGAGAAAACAGTTCTCGAAATGGGTCGAGATTTGTCGAGTGGCCTTGGTACATCACCGGTAGGCCGCCTGTCAAATTTCGTTTCATTTGAGGTCGTTTGATGTCCCAACGGTTAACCGCGTAACCGCAAAAGCCCCTCTTTTGTTGCAGCCGAACACCCCTCCAAAACAGCCCACTAACCCATCTAAACCCCATCCATACTCTCCGTCGTTGGATCACGATCATGTGGTAAAAAACCGCACCTCATTTGGACTCTCCTAGCTCCCTCTACATATAAATATGCCTCTCCCCCTCCAAATTCGCGGTACAAACCCTAGTTCCACCCCTCCTTCGCCGTCGGACACGTCTGACCCGGACCAGACGAAATCTCGTCGCTGCCCATAGCCTATCACAATGTGCCACGTGGCCCCGGCCACCGCGTGCCGCCACCGTCCCGCTCGGCCCAGGCGGGGCCCTCCGAGCCCGCGCGCCGCCGGTCACCGCCCGCTGATACGTCTCCAACGTATATATAATTTTTGATTACTCCATGCTATATTATCTACTGTTTTGGACATTATTGGGCTTTATTATCCACTTTTATATTATTTTTGGGACTAACCTATTAACCGGAGGCCCAACCCATAATTCCTGTTTTTTTGCCTATTTAGGGTTTCAAAGAAAAGGAATATCAAACGGAGTCCAAACGGAATGAAACCTTCGGGAACGTGATTTTCTCACCGAACGTGATCCAGGGGACTTGGACCCTAAGTCAAGAAATAAAAGAGGAGGCCACGAAGTAGGGGGCGCGCCTAGCCCCCAGGCACGCCCTCCACCCTCGTGGGCCCCCTGTTGCTCCACCGACGTACTCCTTCCTCCTATATATACCTACGTACCCCCAAACGACCAGATACGAAGCCAAAACCCTAATTCCACCGCCGCAACTTTCTGTATCCACGAGATCCCATCTTGGGGCCTGTTCCGGAGCTCCGCCGGAGGGGGCATCGATCACGGAGAGCTTCTACATCATCACCATAGCCCCTCCGATGAAGTGTGAGTAGTTTACCTCAGACCTACGGGTCCATAGTTAGTAGCTAGATGGCTTCTTCTCTCTTTTTGGATCTCAATACAATGTTCTCCCCCTCTCTTGTGGAGATCTATTCGATGTAGTCTTCTTTTTACGGTGTGTTTGTTGAGACCGATGAATTGTGGGTTTATGATCAAGTCTATCTATGAACAATATTTGAATCTTCTCTGAATTCTTTTATGTATGATAGGTTATCTTTGCAAGTCTCTTTGAATTATCAGTTTGGTTTGGCCTACTAGATTGATCTTTCTTGCAATGGGAGAAGTGCTTAGCTTTGGGTTCAATCTTGCGGTGTCCTTTCCCAGTGATAGTAGGGGCAGCAAGGCACGTATTTTATTGTTGCCATCGAGTATAACAAGATGGGTTTTTCATCATACTGCATGAGTTTATCCCTCTACATCATGTCATCTTGCTTAAGGCGTTACTCTGTTTTCATTAACTTAATACTCTAGATGCATGCTGGATAGCGATCGATGAGTGGAGTAATAGTAGTAGATGCAGGCAAGAGTCGGTCTACTTGTCTCGGACGTGATGCCTATATATATGATCATACCTAGATATTCTCATAACTATGCTCAATTCTGTCAATTGCTCAACAGTAATTTCTTCACCCACCGTAGAATACTTATGCTCTCGAGAGAAGCCACTAGTGAAACCTATGGCCCCCGGGTCTATCTTCATCGTATTAATCTCCCAATACTTAGTTATTCCCTTTTATTTTTTACTTTTCTTTTATTTTACTTTGCATCTTTATCACAAAAATACCAAAAATATTATCTTATCATATCTATCAGATCTCACTCTCGTAAGTGGCCGTGTAGGGATTGACAACCCCTTATCGCGTTGGTTGCGAGGATTTATTTGTTTTGTGCAGGTACGAGGGACTGGCGCGTAGCCTCCTACTTGATTGATACCTAGGTTCTCAAAAATTGAGGGAAATACTTATGCTACTTTGCTGCATCTTCCCTTCCTCTTCGGGGAAAACCAACGCAGTGCTCAAGAGGTAGCAAGAAGGATTTCTAGCGCCGTTGTCGGGGAGGTCTACGCAAAAGTCAATATACCAAGTACCCATCACATACCCTTATCCCCCGCATTACATTATTTGCCATTTGCCTCTCGTTTTCCTCTCCCCCACTTCACCCTTGCCGTTTTATTCACCCTCTCTCTCTATCCTCCTTCTCTTTTCCGTTTGCTTCTTTTTGCCCGCTTGCTTTTTGTTTGCTTGTGTGTTAGTTCGTTTGCTTGTCGTTATGGCTAGTCCCTTATCTTCTCCGTTGTCCTCTGAGTTCAAAATCTTTCACTTCAAACAAATACTAGGAGAAAACTTAAAAGATGCCTGCTTGAGAATAATGGAGTCTTATCGTAATTGTACCTCTGAAATAAACCTGAGAATTTTGCTTCGCAATTTTTATGTTGGATTAAATATGTCTCATAGACAACTCTTGGATTGTGTTGACAAAGGCAATTTTATTGAAATCGATCCCCATATTGCGCTTGAAATTATAGAAGGTATAGTGGGAACACTACCTCAACAAAAGGGACCTCATCCTACTCGGGAAGAGACACAAGTTTTTGAAAAAATTTGTGAAGTTACTAAAAATTTACAGAAGTCTCTTGAACCTCTTAAGAACATTAGTGGAAATATTCACCGCATGAATATGTTGATTACCCTTTGCAATAAGCGGTTGGATTCGTTAGATCTAAAAATTTCAGAATATGAAGGGAAACATAAAGAACCTCCCGGATTCGAGCTTGATTCCGCTAAAAAGTTGAAAACTAAAGATGGCAATGCCTAGATCTATCCTTGCTTGTTATGCCTAGCTAGGGGCTTTAAACAATAGCGCTTGTTGGGAGGCAACCCAATTTTATTTTTATTCCTTGCTTTTTGCTCCTGTTTAGTAATAAATAATTTATATAGCCTCTGTTTTGGTTGTGTATTTTTGTGTTTAATTAGTGTTTGTGCCAAGTAGAACCGTTGGGAAGACTTGGGGAAAGTCCTGTTAAACTTGCTGTAAAAAAACAGAAACTTTAGCGCTCGCGAGAACTGCTGCCATTTTTATTTGGAAAGTGATATTTAGTTAATTATTTTTGAAGATGATTAATAGATAAATTCCCCACGTCCAGAAATTTATTTTAGAATTTTTGGGGTTCCAGATCTTGCACTAGCTACAGATTACTACATATTGTTCTGTTTTTGACAGATTCTGTTTTTCGTTTGTTGTTTGCTTATTTTGATGAATCTATGGCTAGTAAAATAGTTTATAAACCATAGAGAAGTTGGAATACAGTAGTTTTAACACCAATATAAATAAAGAATGAGTTCATTACAGTACCTTGAAGTGGTCTTTTGTTTTCTTTCGCTAACGGAGCTCACGAGATTTTCTACTTTGAGTTTTGTGTTGTGAAGTTTTCAAGTTTTGGGTAAAGATTTGATGGATTATGGAACAAGGAGTGGCAAGAGCCTAAGCTTGTGGATGCCCATGGCACCCCAAATATAATCTAAGGACACCTAAAAGCCAAAGTTTAGGGATGCCCCGGAAGGCATCCCCTCTTTCGTCTACTTCTATTGGTAACTTTACTTGGAGCTATATTTTTATTCACCACATGATATGTGTTTTGCTTGGAGCGTCTTGTATGATTTGGGTCTTTAATTTTTAGTTTACCACAATCATCCTTGCTGTACACACCTTTTGAGAGAGCCATACATGATTTGGAATTTGTTAGAATACTCTATGTGCTTCGCTTATATCTTTTGAGTTATATAGTTTTGCTCTAGTACTTCACTTATATCTTTTAGAGCACGGTGGTGGATTTTTTTTATAAAAACTATTGATCTCTCATGCTTCACTTAGATTATTTTGAGAGGCTTAAATAGCATGGTAATTTGCTTAAAATCCTAATATGCTAGGTATTCAAGATTAGTAAAATTTTCTTATGAGTGTTTTGAATACTAAGAGAAGTTTGATGCTTGATGATTGTTTTGAGATATGAAGGTAATAATATAAAAGTCGTGCTAGTTGAGTAGTTGAGAAATTGAGAAATGCTTGTGTTGAAGTTTGCAAGTCCTGTAGAATGCACGTATGGTAAACATTATGTAACAAATTTGAAACATGAGGTGTTATTTGATTGTCCTCCTTATGAGTGGCGGTCGGGGACGAGCGATGGTATTTTCCTAACAATCTATCCCCCTAGGAGCATGCGCGTAGTGCCGAGGTTTTTGATGACTTGTAGATTTTTGCAATAAGTATGTGAGTTCTTTATGACTAATGTTGAGTCCATGGATTATACGCACTCTCACCCTTCCATCCTTGCTAGCCTCTTTGGTACCGTGCATTTCCTTTTCTCACATTGAGAGTTGGCGCAAACTTTGCCGGTGCATCCAAACCCCGTGATGTGATACGCTCTTTCACACATAAACCTCCTTATATCTTCCTCAAAACAGCCACCATACCTACCTATTATGGCATTTCCATAGCCATTCCGAGATATATTGCCATGCAACTTTCCACCATTCCGTTTATCATGACACATTCATTATTGTCATATTGCTTAGCATGATCATGTAGTTGACATAGTATTTGTGGAAAAGCCACCGTTCATAATTCATATCCCGGTACACCGCCGGAGGCATTCATATAGAGTCATTTTTTGTTCTAGTATCGAGTTCTAATCATTGAGTTGTAAAATAAATAGAAGTGTGATGATCATCATTTTCTAGAACATTGTCCCAAGTGAGGAATTACAAAAAAAGAGAGAAAGTGTCAGGACCCCGACTCGATGCCACATCGATCTAGCATGTAACACCTCATATCACTTTGCGGCCTCACGCACGGTATTCCCACGGGTGTCGCCTTACCTTTGCCCGGGACCGTTTGCGCCTTTTGGCACACGTATATGACAGTGTCGCTAGCATCCATATGATAAGGAGCCCGGGCTGACATGGCTAGTCGTAAACCCAAAGCGGCACAGACTTACAGGGACAGGCATCCATGACCCAGCATCGAACGTGTCGGTCATCAGCGAGTGAATCCAGGCTGTAGCACTGGGCTAGCAGGACTCCGGTGAACCGGGCTGTAGCACTGGGCTAGCAGGACTCCGGTGAACCGGGCTGTAGCGGGCTAACAGGACTCCGGTATTCATCGCGTGACATTTCCCCGAAGGGACAGACACAGGAACGAAGAAGGACACATGCCGGCCAGCCTAAGTGTTCCGGAGCAGTAGCAAGCTACCATGGCTCGGTGGAAACACTAGGAGACATTTCCCCGTAAGAGAGGCTACTAAAGATAAACAACTAGATGGTCAGATCCCACACATACCAAGCATTTCAATAACATACACACAATATGCTCGATATGTGCAAACAACATGGCATCACAACATGACTCTACGACTCAAGTAATTTATTCAATAGGCTCCGAGGAGCGCGATATTACAATCATGGGTCTCATGACCCAACAATCAGAGCATACAAGTCAAAGCACAAGCAGAAGCTATCATGTCTGAGTACAGACATCTATAAATGAAAAAGGCTGAGAAGCCTGACTATCTATCAGATCCTGCCGAGGGCACAAGATCGTAGCTGAGGTATCAAGCTAAACGTCGAAGTCCACGCGAAACTACTAGTGAGACCGAAGTCTCTCTGCAAAAACATAAAATAGGCAAACGTGAGTACAAATGTACCCAGCAAGACTTACATCAGAACTAACTACATATGCATCATTATCAACAAAGGGGATGGTGGGGTTTAACTGCAGCAAGCCAGCTTTGACTCGGTGGCTATCCTAAACTACGACTGCAAGCGACTCTTTTGAGGTGGCGCACACGAGTCCACATATTCACCATATCAATACATCACTATGGATCCGCTCCCGTCTCCCTACGAGAACGCCATCCATAGCACTCACGCTTATCTTGCGCATTTTAAAGTATCCACTTTCACTTGTCTATGAACTGATATAAGCAACCCAGAAGTCCTTTTCCGCAGACACGGCTATTCGAATAGATGATGTTAACCCTGCAGGGGTGTACTTCTTCATACATGTTTCCACCACTTAGCGTCTGCACACGACATGTGCTCGGCAGACTTCAAGCGAAAGCCGACGTGGGTGTAGACCATGACCTACCTAAACACTCAAGTCTCTAGTCCAGGTTTATCGCCTATTCGGGTTCCATCCATGAGGAGATCCGGCCGGAGTTTCGCTCACAGCCCCAAACGATGTGAACAGGGTTCCCGAGACACCAAACGGGCGCCCGGTACACCGTGCCACGTGCCTACCACATCACAGCCCACCCCTACGGTCAGCGCTGTCCACAGCCTCCAGCATACTACAAACACCAGAAACTACTTGCAACTCCTGGACAGAGGACAAGGGTGAATAAGAAGTCGAGCGGGGTCATATTTCAGGGCCCAATGTATGGTAGTAGCTGAATCATGGATCACAAACACAGAACTCAGTTCCTGAGGACGGCTGCAATGAGACAACCCACCATGTACTCCTACATGGCCTCTCACCGCTACCTTTACCAAATCGTGTTCACACACTTAGCTCATACACAGTAGGACATGTTCACACGCCTCTGATTCATCCCCGATGAATCAGACCTGACTCAACTCTAAGCAGTAGCAGGCATGACAAACAAACATGAATGAGTAGGCACAACAGGGCTCAAACAACTCCTACTCATGCTAGTAGGTTTCATCTATTTACTGTGGCAATGACAGGTCATGCAAAGGATAAAGGGGTTCAGCTACCGCAGCAAGTAACAAATATGTCGTTGTTGTCCTAATGCAGTAAAAGAGAGCAGGAGCGAGAGAGTGGGATTTTATCGGAATGAACAAGGGGGTTTTGCTTGCCTGGCACTTCTGAAGATAACATTGAGTCTTCATCAGTGTCAACGATCACATCATCGGTATCACGTCTATCGAGAGGGGACAAATACCGGCAACACAGAAGGGAACACAATCAATGCAATGCACAATATGATGCATGATCATGACATGGCAAAATGAATGTGTGTTGGGCTAATGCAACTAGCAACGGATTAAATGAAGTTGGTTTGAATATAAAATTCAAATTCAAACTCCATATGTGATTATTTAAATGCCCTTTATATGATTTGTGCTAAACAGCATCTATAAGTTGTTCTAACATGCATGAAAATGGTACAGATGGATTCCTTGAATTTTTCTGATAATTTTTCATATATAAATTATTTAATTTGGAGTTACGGTTAATTTTCTATGAATTTTGGAAGTTTTAGGCATTTTTCTGGAATTTCAGAATTAATTAAATCCAGAAAATGAGTTATGACATCAGCACTGCGTCATGCTTGCATCAGCAAGTCAACAGGGCTGCCCCGGGTCAAACCTGACGTGTGGGGGCCACACGTCAGTGACACAGGTTAGACAGGGGGGTTAGTTTAATTTAATTAAAGATTAGGGCACTAGGGCCCACATGTCAGTGGCTCTGGGGTTAGATTAGGTGGTGATTAGCTTAAGCTAATCACCTGATGGCGGGGGCCCACCTGTCAGTGTCAGCAGAGGGGGTAGTTAAGATAAAATAGTTAAACTAATTAACAGGGGGGGCTGGCCCCACCTGTCATCGACCCAGAGAGGGGGGGGTCCCGCCGTGGTCAACGTGGTCAGACCCACCGGCGGCTTGACGCCGGCGAGGCCAGACGCGGTGGTGCGCGTCGGAAACCAACTACAGGGGCTCTTTTGGCGCGCAGGAAGCAGCTACGGGGAGAGGGTGGAGTGGCGCATCCAACGGTGGCGGTGGCGGAGGCTGGGGTGGCCGGAGCTGCCGGCGGCGACCTCTTTTGCGGCTGCCGGAGTTCGGGCAATCTCGGGGTCGGGGTTAGGGAGCACGGCAGGAGGAGCTGGGGCGTGCTACGGACTCCTGAGATCATGGTGAGCACGTCAGTGGGCTCGGATACGAGCTGGGGTGGCTGTGGCCACGGCCACGCCATGGCCGGCGGTGAGAGATTCTCGGGCAAAGTGGTGGGGCTAGCTAGAGAGGGAGGTGGGGCACGGGGAGAGGGGGAATCGGGTCGAGGGCTCACCGCGGTTCTTCTGGTGCTGCTGGCGAGGCAGGGGAGGCACGGGGTCCGGCGAATCGACGGAGGGGAGCTTCGGTGGCCGGCGACGGAACGGCGATGGTGGCGGCGTTGCAGGGCTTCCGGAGGGCCGTGGGTCGGTGGGGAGGAAGGAGGGGGTCGAGGCGGAGCTCGTGGGTGTGTCGGAGAGGCTAGGGGTGGCCGGTGGCCACGAGAGAGCTCGTCGGCGGCGGCGGGTGTGTTCGGTGGCTGCGCGCGAGAGAGCCAGAGGAGGAGAGGAGCTCGGGGAGAGAGTGAGAGGCCTGGGGGGGTGCGTGGCGTCGCGGACGGGGTCCAGGGCAACGAGAGGAAGCAGGAGGTGGCTAGGGGGGGAAGCAGGAGGTGGCCGAGGCAGCGTCGGCGAGCGCCACGCCTCGCCTCTGTTCGTCCTCCTGGCAGAGGAGGAAGAGGACAAAGGAGGAGGAGGTGGGCTGGGCCGGCTGGGGGGGAGCTGGGCCGGTGGTGGCGCCAGGTAAGGTTTCTCTTCCCTTTTTTTCTATTTTGTTTCTCTTTTCTATTTCTGTAGTTTTGTTTCTGATTTAGTTTATAGCACAAATCATTTTAATAAATCCTGCAAATAATTGTGGCCATTAAATGAATTATTACAGAGGCCCTTAACTATTTTCAGAATTGTTGGAGCATTTAAAAATATTAATAGTATTTAAATGCCCCAATTCAAATACAATATGGATTATTCAAAAATCCATAATGGCCCAAAAATATTGGCATCATTTTTGGTAGAGGCTTTTCACCTTTGTCAAAAATCATGAACATTTTTGAAAGCCCTTTGGACTTACTTGAAAGTATTTTAGGATGAACCTAGTGAATTCCTTTAATGCTAGGGTTTGAGCAATCCCCATTTCAAATTTCATAAAATTTAAACATGTTGCATGGATGCTAAAGCAAAAACAAACAAGGGCTGATCTGGGGCTGTGACAGCTCACCCCCACTAAACAAAAATCTCGTCCCGAGATTCAAGCGTAGGGTAGGGTGAAGGGGAAACGCAAGCTAGCACAATCTTCACGATCCAGGGTGCACTTTATCAAAGCGTTGATTCGATCACCATCATTGCCTTGATGTCTTGCTCTGAGAAATCCTGCTAACATGACCTGGAGAGAAGAAGGAGACTCTAGAAGGGTCGATCTTCTCGAAGATCGAACAACTCACGGAGTGTGACATAGAACCATCTCTCGGGTTGAGACACGGGATACACATCAAGAGGGGTGGAAAGAAACGGATGACGAAGGTTCACTAGGTGGACAACAATTCCACACTTAAAAAGGTGGTAAACGATTGTCCATGTAGCGAGGAGTTAAGTTGCCATGACACCACGGCGAGACACCTTCGGAACCGTGACTCGTAGATATCTCCCCTTAAGTGGCAAAAAGAATTACCTTTGATTCAGAGATCGTTGAGACTCTCTATATCAGCCTAAGGCAAATCACAGCAATCGATTGGCGGGGGTCGGTAGGATGGCATACTCGGACTTGGATGATGTGGATTACCTTGTTGAAGACAACGTAATGGATGAATTTTGCTTATCACCGGAGATGGAAGAGACCCGTGGTAGAATGGCACATTGGCGGTGCAAGCTGGGAACAAAATGCAAATGCTGGGAATGATTCTGGTAACTGGGGAAGAACCCAACAATAGGGAGTGAATTCACTGTTGGAGTGGTTATAGCATAACCGAGGAAATCCGGGGCAATCCCAGCTAGTGCCGATGATAAGACGTAGCGCTTGTGCGTGCTCTCAAGAACTTGAGCATTTCCACAATCATCAAGGTTTTATCAACAACCGCGTCAAGGGTGCTGACAACACAACATACTACCATGATGAATAGCGATGGACGATGCAGATGCGAAGGAGGATAACACTTTCTCAGATTTCACCTTAGCGAGGCCAAGCAAATAAAATCTGGATGATCGACCGAGAGACATTTAGCACTCCGCTTCTAATGTTCTCCTTGATGTGCTAGTATAACCCATTCATAGAAATGGTCTGGTATCTAGGACATCAAGTAAAAGTCGGACTTCGGGATCTCAAAATCCATAGGGGCAACTAGGGAGTAAATCCTACGAAATCCCTATGGGGGGGTGGCCAACTTCCTCAAACAAGATACTATATTAATAGGTCTACCGGATGGGTGTGTTGGCCACGACATCCATCTTACCGGTTATCGAGAGACCAATATTATAGTTCTTAGGGAAATGTTCCAACCATCATATCTGCCTGAGATTCAGCTCTGGTTGGTGTTAGGATATTCCAGGCTCATCGAGTCTTAGGAAGAAAATGAAAGTTTGCAACACAAATCGACGAGATGACGTTGCGGGATTCTCGGGAGATGAACTACGATAGCAAGCTCCAAAACATGAGCTGGTTCTGCTACAAACATGTGAACACGTTGTCCCAGACAAGCATGACCACGTGGTAGTCCTACAATAAAACACTACCGAGTTCTGGTTGGGAACCATCACCGTGGATAACGAAGTCCTTGCATAAGTCATATGATTAGCTCTTATGAAGGAACTTCTTCCCCTTGAACAAATCAATCAGTGGCTTGGTGTGCTCGGGACACATATGGAATGAAGGTTGCAAGTCTCCAGACCACAGAATACTTCGCACGTGTGCATGACTAATTTGGAATGATTCCAGGGAAACAAAACAATCTTCCTCAAATTCATGGCGGCAACTTGCATCATATGCACATGAATTAGGGAAAATCACTACTTTCATTCAAACATATGCTTCATGAACGAAACACGAAGAAATGCGTACACAAGTTTCCAACACTAGGTTGATGTTCAACATGATTCATGGGGGAGACAAAATGCTACTGATGGGCTCAACAGCAACTCATCGGAATTTCCATATCACTGCACTTCCACCATCATGTGAACACGGTGATAGCATTGGTCAGACCAAAGATGTAATGGTGTATGCTCGAGGGATCAACCACGAGTAGGACAACATTACGAGCATCGTTGGTACTGATTTGATTTGACGATAGCCCACACTCAAATCAAGGGATTGATAAGACAATAGGTCCAGCAACTGATCACAGGGACCAATCGATGAAGATATCATCTTTCTTCAACACACACTACACAAGAATATCCCTTTCGAACGAACTAAGTCAGACAAGTTTTTATCTTCCAACTCTCCAAGTTGTTGTCCAGCTTAACCAACTAGCTCAGGGATATCTAACACCGATTCTTGGAAAGAAGGTGGTTCATAAGAAACCAACTTGATCACGGGCTCAACATAACGGTCAGGTGACGACCTGGTAGTACTTCCGAGAAGATCTTCGGAAAATCACGAACCACCGATATGTTACTAAGCTCGAGAACAATCTTGCTTTTCAGGGCAAGATGATATGATCAAATGAGCGAGGACTTGACAAATCCTAACTCATCAATCAAAGAGTGCACCAGGAAATAAGGACTAGGTAGCACGATCAATCTTAGAATGGTGATTCAATAACCAACATACTAAAACTAAAATTATTATCCTTTAACTACCAAGCAACGAGGTTGCTAGGAGTATTGATTTCACACATCACAATTCATTTGTCGGTATTCTGGTTGCATCAACACGGAACCGAGGAATGAAAAAGGACGGCGAGAAGTATCACTATGTCAAGAATTCACAAAAGGTGGTGCAATTCTCATGAAATTCCTGTCATAAAGAAGGTAATACTTCAGGGTAGAGCAGACCAGAAGATGGATTGTAACTTGATCTGCGGAACACAACTACTTTGACCCAATCCTAAATATGGATGAGGTACTGGAGTTTGTTTCTCCTTGTCATTCAGGACGGAATGGCTTGACGGGCCACAAGAGTAATAGGCATCGACAAACGAACGCGCGCATACTCTTGACTATCAATTGATAGACGAAGGTCAGTAGACAACTAAAGAGAGACAACTCAAAGGAACATATAAATTTCTGAGTTGTGGATGCATAGATTAGTATGTCGAACCAAGTTCAACATATTTCTTCCGGATAACCCATGCAGAAAGGTAGAACTGGCAGAGTCACGATTTATGAATGGAGAACCCCTCAAGAGTACTCTAATTGTGATTTTTTTGATCCAATAAACATCTGCCATAAGTAGTTCATGGTATTTGGAAGAAGAAGATACCACGGACTTCAAGGACTATCGCAAAGGTTACTAATATCCTAAAAGCACTAGCAATTATTATCAACATGAAGTAGGTAGAGTGAATCTCGGGTTCAGAACCTAGGAGTAGAATACCTACTACTAAGTAGCATCACGGGATGCTTCCGAGAATAAAGGCCAGAATCTTCACACTAGGACACAAATCATGGCTAGACCACTAGATGATCCCCTAAGCACTTAGGGTCATAATAATAATTCCAACATATATGTCGAGGCAATAATTACCTCAACACACCGATTAGTGTGGTTAATCTGGCCCATGGGAACATCGGAAACAGAAGGAAGGGATTTGCAAATGCATCGGACTATTTAGAAACCTGGGATGACTCGGACAGCATAACGGCTATAATTGCTCAAAAAGATTTGAGACAATCACAAAAATGGTGGCATAACCACTCAGAAGCACAATATCAAGGTTCCGAGATCAACAATTAACATACGGAAGTAGTAGGAACTGAACTGAGACTTAAATCCAACAATCTTATAAGTCTACTGATTAGTAACACGTGACCCTAATAGAAAGAAGAGATAGCCTAGTTCTTAATCCCCGCAGGAAAGATAAGATAACTCAGATCAGAAGGGCATGAGGTATAAGGAGTAAAAAGAGCCTTATGTTCCATCCCACAATCAATTCCCTTATATAACTAAAGAATTTTCTAGACTCAACTTCGACCAGTTTGGCTTGGTAATCCTACAGGCAGTCAAGCTCTGATACCAACGCTGTCAGGACCCCGACTCAATGCCACATCGATCTAGCATGTAACACCTCATATCACTTTGCGGCCTCACGCACGGTATCCCCACGGGTGTCGCATTACCTTTGCCCGGGACTGTTTGCGCCTTTTGGCACACGTATATGACAGTGTCGCTAGCATCCATATGATAAGGAGCCCGGGCTGACATGGCTAGTCGTAAACCCAAAGTGGCACAGACTTACAGGGACAGGCATCCATGACCCAGCATCGAACGTGTCGGTCATCAGCGAGTGAATCCAGGCTGTAGCACTGGGCTAGCAGGACTCCGGTGAACCGGGCTGTAGCGGGCTAACAGGACTCCGGTATTCATCGCGTGACATTTCCCCGAAGGGACAGACACAGGAACGAAGAAGGACACATGCCAGCCAGCCTAAGTGTCCCGGAGCAGTAGCAAGCTACCATGGCTCGGTGGAAACACTAGGAGACATTTCCCGGTAAGAGAGGCTACCAAGGATAAACAACTAGGTTGTCAGATCCCACACATACCAAGCATTTCAATAACATACACACAATATGCTCGATATGTGCAAATACAACATGGCATCACAACATGACTCTACAACTCAAGTATTTTAATCAATAGGCTCCGAGGAGCGAGATATTACAAACATGGGTCTCACGACCCAACAATCAGAGCATACAAGTCAAAGCACAAGCGGAAGCTATCATGTCTGGGTACAGACATCTATAAATGAAAAAGGCCGAGAAGCCTGACTATCTATCAGATCCTGCCGAGGGCACAAGATCGTAGCTGAGGTAACAAGCTAAACGTCGAAGTCCACGCGAAACTACTAGCGAGACCGAAGTCTCTCTGCAAAAACATAAATAGGCAAACGTGAGTACAAATGTACCCAGCAAGACTTACATCAGAACTATCTACATATGCATCATTATCAACAAAGGGGATGGTGGAGTTTAACTGCAGCAAGCCAGCTTTGACTCGGTGGCTATCCTAAACTACGACTGCAAGCGACTCTTTTGAGGTGGCGCACACGAGTCCACATATTCACCATATCAATACACCACTATGGATCCGCTCCCGTCTCCCTACGAGAACGCCATCCATAGCACTCACGCTTATCTTGCGCATTTTAAAGTATCCACTTTCACTTGTCTATGAACTGATATAAGCAACCCAGAAGTCCTTTTCCGCGGACACGGCTATTCGAATAGATGATGTTAACCCTACAGGGGTGTACTTCTTCATACATGTTTCCACCACTTAGCGTCTGCACACGACATGTGCTCGGCAGACTTCAAGCGAAAGCCGACGTGGGTGTAGACCACGACCTACCTAAACACTCAAGTCTCTAGTCCAGGTTTATCGCCTATTCGGGTTCCATCCATGAGGAGATCCGGCCGGAGTTTCGCTCACAGCCCCAAACGATGTGAACAGGGTTCCGTGACACCAAACGGGCGCCCGGTATACCCGGCCACGTGCCTACCGCATCACAGCCCACCCCTACGGTCAGCGCTGTCCACGGCCTCCAGCATACTACAAACACCAGAAACTACTTGCAACTCCTGGACAGAGGACGAGGGTGAATAAGAAGTCGAGCGGGGTCATATTTCAGGGCCCAATGTATGGTAGTAACTGAATCATGGATCACAAACACAGAACTCAGTTCCTGAGGACGGCTTCAATGAGACAACCCACCATGTACTCCTACATGGCCTCTCACCGCTACCTTTACCAAATCGTGTTCACACACTTAGCTCACACACAGTAGGACATGTTCACACGCCTCTGATTCATCCCCGATGAATCAGACCTGACTCAACTCTAAGCAGTAGCAGGCATGACAAACAAACATGAATGAGTAGGCACAACAGGGCTCAAACAACTCCTACTCATGCTAGTAGGTTTCATCTATTTACTGTGGCAATGACAGGTCATGCAAAGGATAAAGGGGTTCAGCTACCGCAGCAAGTAACAAATATGTCGTTGTTGTCCTAATGCAGTAAAAGAGAGCAGGAGCGAGAGAGTGGGATTTTATCGGAATGAACAAGGGGGTTTTGCTTGCCTGGCACTTCTGAAGATAACATTGAGTCTTCATCAGTGTCAACGATCACATCATCGGTATCACGTCTATCGAGAGGGGACAAATACCGGCAACACAGAAGGGAACACAATCAATGCAATGCACAATATGATGCATGATCATGACATGGCAAAATGAATGTGTGTTGGGCTAATGCAACTAGCAACGGATTAAATGAAGTTGGTTTGAATATAAAATTCAAATTCAAACTCCATATGTGATTATTTAAATGCCCTTTATATGATTTGTGCTAAACAGCATCTATAAGTTGTTCTAACATGCATGAAAATGGTACAGATGGATTCCTTGAATTTTTCTGATAATTTTTCATATATAAATTATTTAATTTGGAGTTACGGTTAATTTTCTATGAATTTTGGAAGTTTTAGGCATTTTTCTGGAATTTCAGAATTAATTAAATCCAGAAAATGAGTTATGACATTAGCACTGCGTCATGCTTGCATCAGCAAGTCAACAGGGCTGCCTCGGGTCAAACCTGACGTGTGGGGGCCACACGTCAGTGACACAGGTTAGACAGGGGGGTTAGTTTAATTTAATTAAAGATTAGGGCACTAGGGCCCACATGTCAGTGGCTCTGGGGTTAGATTAGGTGGTGATTAGCTTAAGCTAATCACCTGATGGCGGGGGCCCACTTGTCAGTGTCAGCAGAGGGGGTAGTTAAGATAAAATAGTTAAACTAATTAACAGGGGGGGGGCTGGCCCCACCTGTCATC
>NC_041386.1:504378270-504400016 GCF_002162155.2 Triticum dicoccoides | reverse complement strand
GGGGGGGAGCTGGGCCGGTGGTGGCGCCAGGTAAGGTTTCTCTTCCCTTTTTTTCTATTTTGTTTCTCTTTTCTATTTCTGTAGTTTTGTTTCTGATTTAGTTTATAGCACAAATCATTTTAATAAATCCTGCAAATAATTGTGGCCATTAAATGAATTATTACAGAGGCCCTTAACTATTTTCAGAATTGTTGGAGCATTTAAAAATATTAATAGTATTTAAATGCCCCAATTCAAATACAATATGGATTATTCAAAAATCCATAATGGCCCAAAAATATTGGCATCATTTTTGGTAGAGGCTTTTCACCTTTGTCAAAAATCATGAACATTTTTGAAAGCCCTTTGGACTTACTTGAAAGTATTTTAGGATGAACCTAGTGAATTCCTTTAATGCTAGGGTTTGAGCAATCCCCATTTCAAATTTCATAAAATTTAAACATGTTGCATGGATGCTAAAGCAAAAACAAACAAGGGCTGATCTGGGGCTGTGACAGAAAGGCCATATAAAAAAGAGAAAATGCCAAATAAAAAAATGAGATAAAAAGAGAGAAGGGACAATGTTACTATCCTTTGCCACACTTGTGCTTCAAAGTAGCACCGCAATCTTCATGATAGAGAGTCTCTTGTTTTGTCACTTTCATATACTAGTGGGAATTTTCATTATAGAACATGGCTTGTATATTCCAATAATGGGCCTCCTCAAGTGCCCCGGGTCTTCGTGAGCAAGCAAGTTGGATGCACACCCACTTAGTTTCTTTTGTTGAGCTTTCATACATTTATAGCTCTAGTGCATCTGTTGCATGGCAATCCCTACTCCTTGCATTAACATCAATGGATGGGCATCTCCATAGCCCATTGATTAGCCTCGTTGATGTGAGACTTTCTCCTTTTAGTCTTCTCCACATAACCCCCCTCATTATATTCTATTCCACCCATAGTGCTATGTCCATGGCTCGCGCTCATATATTGCGTGAAAGTTTATAGGTTTGAGATTACTAAAGTATGAAACAATTGCTTGGCTTGTCATCGGGGTTGTGCATGATGAGAGCATTCTTGTGTGACGAAAATGGAGCATGACTAAACTATATTATTTTGTAGGGATGAACTTTCTTTGGCCATGTTATTTTGAGAAGACATAATTGCTTTGTTAGTATGCTTAAAGTATTATTATTTTTATGTCAATATGAACTTTTGTCTTGAATCTTTCGGATCTGAATATTCATACCACAATTAAGAAGAATTACACTAAAATTATGCCAAGTAGCACTCCGCATCAAAAATTCTATTTTTATCATTTACCTACTCGAGGACGAGCAGGAATTAAGCTTGGGGATGCTTGATACGTCTCCAACATATCTATAATTTTTGATTGGTCCATGCTATGTTATCTACTGTTTTGGACATTATTGGGCTTTATTATCCACTTTTATATTATTTTGGGGGCTAACCTATTAACTGAAGACCCAGCCCAGAATTGTTGTTTTTGCCTATTTCAGGGTTTCGAAGAAAAGGAATATCAAACGGAGTCCAAACGGAATGAAACCTTCGGGAACGTGATTTTCTCACCGAACGTGATCCAGGGGACTTGGACCCTACGTCAAGAAACAAAATAGGAGGCCACGAGGTAGGGGCGCGCCTACCCCCCAGGCGCGCCCTCCACCCTCGTGGGTCCCATGTTGCTGCACCGACGTACTCCTTCCTCCTATATATACCTACGTACCCCCAAACGACCAGATATGGAGCCAAAACCCTAATTCCACCGCCGCAAATTTCTGTATCCACGAGATCCCATCTTGGGGCCTGTTCCAGAGCTCCGCCGGAGGGGGCATCAATCATGGAGGGCTTCTACATCATCACCATAGCCCCTCCGATGAAGTGTGAGTAGTTTACCTCAGACCTACGGGTCCATACTTAGTACCTAGATGGCTTCTTCTCTCTTTTTGGATCTCAATACAATGTTCTCCCCCTCTCTTATGGAGATCTATTCGATGTAATCTTATTTTTGTGGTGTGTTTGTTGAAACCGATGAATTGTGGGTTTATGATCAAGTCTATCTATGAACAATATTTGAATCTTCTCTGCATTCTTTTATGTATGATTGGTTATCTTTGCAAGTCTCTTCAAATTATCAGTTTGGTTTGGCCTACTAGATTGATCTTTCTTGCAATGGGAGAAGTGCTTAGCATTGCGTTCAATCTTGTTGTGTCCTTTCCCAGTGACAGTAGGGGCAGCAAGGCACGTATTGTATTGTTGCCATTGAGGATAACAAGATAGGGTTTTCATCATATTGCATGAGTTTATCCCTCTACATCATGTCATCTTGCTTAAGGTGTTACTTTGTTTTCATTAACTTAATACTCTAGTGCATGCTGGATAGCGGTCGATGAGTGGAGTAATAGTAGTAGATGCGGGCAGGAGTCGGTCTACTTGTCTCGGATGTGATGCCTATATACATGATCATACCTAGATATTCTCATAACTATGCTCAATTCTGTCAATTGCTCAAAAGTAATTTGTTCACCCACCGTAGAATACTTATACTCTCGAGAGAAGCCACTAGTGAAACCTATGGCCCCTGGGTCTATCTTCATCATATTAATCTCCCAATACTTAGTTATTTCCTTTGCTTTTTTACTTTGCTTTTATTTTACTTTGCATCTTTATTAGAAAAATACCAAAAATATTATCTTTTCATATCTATCAGATCTCACTCTCGTAAGTGGTCGTGTAGGGAGTGACAACCCCTTATCGCGTTGGTTGCGAGGATTTGTTTGTTTTGTGCAAGTACGAGGGACTGGCGTGTAGCCTCCTACTGGATTGATACCTTGGTTCTCAAAAGCTGAGGGAAATACTTACGCTACTTTGTTGCATCATCCCTTCCTCTTCGGGGAAAACCAACGAAGTGCTCAAGAAGTAGCACCCACCGCCTCCGCGCTGCCGCGCGCCTCACCGCCGTCGACCTTCGCCGCCGCCTGCCCTTTCACCGGCGCCGCGCGCCTATGTCGCCCGCGCCGCCAGGAGCACCCCGACGCCGCGCTGCCTCCTCCGCCCCCTTCGTTGCTGGTGTCGCCCGGATCCGGCCACCCCGAGCCATCTCCGGCGAACCCCGAGCTCCGGCCGCCGTCTACTTCCTCTCCGGCGAGTTTGTCCGGTGAACATCGGGAACCGTGCTCGAAAACCCTGGATCTGAGAAGGTTGACCCCGAATTCCACTAAGTCCTAGAATTCTTACATTGTGATGCCCTGTTCGTCATGCCATATCTTCATGACCGTAGCTCCATTTTGCATGCATGATATATCAAAATGTTCATCTCATGATGCTCTTCATGTTAGTGTCATTTGAATGCATGTTACTGTCCAGATTGATTCCCTAATCTTCGTTGCAATAGTGCTATATGATGTTGTCTATTGGAATTCAACAGAACTTGATGCTTTTTCATTTTCATTGCATTTTGTGTGTGCATCCTATGAGCATGATGTCTACATGTTTTATGATCTCCATCATTCCATATTTACAATGGTGCAAGCCTTGTATTTTTTATGAGCTATATGGTGACTAGCACAAGAATGCAAAGTAGGCTATGTAATGTTGCTGATTTCAGACACTTAGTTACTTTGCTAAGTCCTTTTCCTGTTACATTTTGATGCTATGTAAACTTGTCGCTACCATTAGATCCTAGATAGTCCAGTAAGAGTGTTTTGAAGATATGATATTTCTCTATCTATTCATGCCTCTGGTTGCAATTATGGAGTACTCTAGCTTTTCATTACGATGCTCTACTTTTGCTAAATATTGTTGCTGACAGACTGTTATCATGAGATTCAGTTTTGCCATGTGTTTTGCTAGTGGTCCATGCACCCTATGAACTTGCTATTGCCATGATTAGCTTCATGAATATGTCTACTTATTGTTGGTTACCTTTTTATGCCATGAAATGCTTTGTGGTGAGTGGCATGAGCTTGCAAAGTTGCTATCATGAATCTGTTCCTGCCATGATTAGCTTCATGTGTACCTTACTGCCATGTGCTTTGTTGCTATGTTGGATTGTTGTAGCATAGTTTCGTTGCATTCTAAGTGCTATGATGCTGTTAATTGCATGTTTGCATCATCCTTGTTTTGCTTGTCATTTGCAAACCGTGCATCCGTTTCCGGTGATCCTTATATCGATTTTGACCGAGATCACCTCACCTTTCTAGCGGCATACTTGGTTTGCCAAGTTGATGCCTTGATCATTCTTTCCCTTATGGAGCACGCATATGCATTGCATATCATATCTTACATATCATGCCATGTATTGCATCATGTTGCTTGTGCATTGCACCGTGATTGATTGTTGTTCCATTGCTTGTGTTCTAAATTTGGGTAGAGCGGGGAGACGAGTACGTGAATGAAGAACCTGTTGAGTATGCTAACGAGGATCAAGATTTCGACAACTCTGAGAACATTGAAGGCAAGATGACCATACCCTTGATATCACTTCTATCTTTGCTTGCTATTTGTTCGCTCTATCGCTATGTCACGCTACCTACCACTTGTTTATCATGCCTCCCATATTGCCATGTCAAGCCTCTGACCCACCTTCCTAGCAAATCGTTGTTTGGCTAAGTTACCGCTTTTGCTCAGCCCCTCTGATAACGTTGCTAGTTGCAGGTGCCTTGCAGGTTGTTCCATGTTGGAACATGGATATGTTGGGATATCACAATATCTCTTATTTAATTAATGCATCTATATACTTGGTAAAGGGTGGAAGGCTAGGCATTTTGCTTGGTGTTTTGTTCCACTCTTGCCACCTTAGTTTCCGTAATATCGGTGTTATGTTCCTTGATTTTGCGTCCCTAACATGATGAGGGTTTATGGGCCCCTCTTGATAGTTCGCTTTGAATAAAACTTCTCCAGCAAGGCCCAACCTTGGTTTTACCATTTGCCTAATCACAACTAAAACCTGCATAGGGACTTTCTGGACCCCGTGGACTTAATCAACCCCCGGGCCAGTGCTCCACATGAGTGTTGGTCCAAGATAGAGCACTGTGCGGGGCCGCCCCTTGGCAACCTGGTGTATTTGGTATACACCTGTACGCATAGCTCATCCGGTGTACCCTGAGAATGAGATCACGCTACTCCTATGAGGCTAGGTCGGTGCATCAAGAGGTCTTGCTGGACTAGTTTTACCATTGTCGAAATATCTTGTGCACCTTGATTCCGAGTCTGATCGGAGGGTCCTGCGATGGAGTATTGTCTCTGCGGATCGTGAGCTTGTCATGGGCTAACTTGGGACACCCCTACAGGGTTTATACTTTCGAGAGTCGTGCCCGCGATTATGTGGCAGATGGGAATTTGCTAATATCCAGTTGTAGAGAACTTGACACTTGACTTAATTAAAATACACCAACCACGTGTGTAACCGTGATGGTCTCTTTCCGATGAGGTTCGGGAAGTGAACACGGTGGGGTTATGTTTGAACGTAAGTAGTTCAGGATCACTTCTTGATCATGTCTAGTTTCACGATCGTTGTGTAGTTTCTCATCTTACTCTTGTATGCGTATGTTAGCCACCATATTTTCTTAGTGCTTGATGCAACTCCACCCCATTACCTCATCCTACCCATAAGCTTAAATAGTCTTGATCTCGCAGGTTTTGAGATTGCTGAGTCCTCGTGACTCATAGATACTACCAAAATAGCTGCAGGTGCCGATGATACCGATGCAGGTGATGCAACCGGGCTCAAGTGGGAGTTCGATGAGGACCTTGGCCATTACTATGTGTCTTTTCCCGATGATCAGTAGTCGTGCCCAGTTGGGACGATCGTGGATCTAGCAGTTGAGTTTATCTTTTTTTCTTTTGGTTTGTCCGTAGCCGGACTATGATTGTACTCTGGTTGATGTATGATTTTTTTAAGTATTGTGTGAAGTGGCGATTGTAAGCCAACTCTATTTATCCCTTTCTTGTTCATTACATGGGATTGTGAGAAGATGACCCTTCTTGCGACAAAACCACAATGCGGTTATGCCTCTAAGTCGGGCCTCGACACTGGGAGATATAGCCGCATCGTGGGCCTTACATGTATTTCAAGCGAAAGCACTATACGGTCACTAGACTTCAGAATATGCTCATTACGGGCACTATATACATTCTCGTGGTGATCATACGGCATCTAGCCCGTGATACGTCTCCATATTTTGTT
This sequence comes from Triticum dicoccoides, assembly GCF_002162155.2. Lineage (NCBI taxonomy): Eukaryota > Viridiplantae > Streptophyta > Magnoliopsida > Poales > Poaceae > Triticum > Triticum dicoccoides. The sequence continues at coordinate 504,393,832 of NC_041386.1, read as the reverse complement.
GATGACACTGACGGACATTGTATTGTTGACGACACTTACAGTCATTTTATTTGAAACGAAAGCATGATATGGTCACTGGACTTCAGAATAAGCTCATCACGGTCACCACATACATTTTGTGGTGCTAACCAACCCGTGGTTGGATGGTTCGGAGGGCAGTGGTTTCTCGAGCCCACCAGGGGTAAAGTCCCAGTGCTCACATTTATCCTGGATTAATTTCAGTATTTTCCGGTGATGTGCGTTTAGGGGGAGGAGATGTTCCCCTCGACTACGAGGCACCTATGGTGACTTCGTAAAATCTCAAGATCATATGCTGGCTCACTCTCTCGAAGGTGCTCATAGGGGTAGGGTCTGCGTGTATGCACTTAGAGCGGTGAGTGTTTGCGCGTATATATGAGCGCTTGCGTTTGTACCGTGTTAAAAAATACATACCGTGATTATACGGTCACTGTCTCACATGTACAACTCCGTATTTTGTTGATGACACGATCAATTGACCAGTCAAACATTCCACATGGCGCAACTAGTGTTGCACCATCGTTGGTCGTAATCGTGGGGCCCACTTGTCAGCGCGTATATGAAAAAAATGGTAGTTTGAGTCTGTATTGTGGTAATAAAATACATTTTATGGTGATCATACGGTCAGTGCCTCACCATACAACTTCGTAATTTGTTGATGACATGATCAATTGACCAGTCAAATAGTCCACAATCAGCAGCGCACATTACCATAGGGTCCACCCGTCATCGCGTATATGAAAGATATAAATGGTAATAAATTAGTTGTCGGTGGGCATTCGAAGTCGTGAGACCTCTGGTTGGTAGTCGCCGGCGGTGGGGGTGGTGATTGGGCTGTAGCATGGGGATCGCTGGATAAAAAGCTTTGCATGGGAGGGGGGCTAGAGGGATGGCCGGGGCGGCGGTGGACCGGTGGTGGGGAGTGGTTTCAGGGCGAGCGAGGTGGCGAGGCGACGTGGGAGCGCCGCCGACCGCGAGCGGCGGGGGCCGGCAGTTTGGCCGGTGGTGGCTGGTGGCTCAGGGGGGTGGAGGTTGAAGATGAACTGCGTGCCCTTAATTACGTATCCAATGGCTGGAAAATTGACTGACCAGAGATGAAAAAGTCAGTCGACTGATGTGTAGCCTCACCCCGAACGTACACACGCACGCACAGAACACTCGCATGAACACATGCAGGCGTGCAACACTGACACGTACACATGCACTCGCGAACACATGCACGCATGTAGGCGTGCAACACTGACACGTACACATGCATGCAACACTCGCACGCCTGCATGCACACAACTCACGATGCAAGACATACGCTCAACCTATACGTGCATGCACCCTTTGTTAAGGACATGGATTGTTACGGGTATTAATCAATCTTATATGTGATAAGCAGAACATTGTTGTTTATAGCGGTCTTTATGAATCACAACGTATCGAACGGGCTATCAACATATATATGAAAATTTTAAAATTCTCTTACATTATATAGTAGGCTTATCTACATGAAATAGATGACGTCACACTCAATGAACAATCACCGGTTTATGAAATGCCCGCTTCTGACCGCCCTGGCCCACCAAAAGCTCCTCTACCGTGCGCTGACTGTGTTGGTTCACTAACATGCAGGCCATGTACCCAAAGAGGCCACACGTCAGTGGGAGAATGGCGCGGTGTCGTACGTCAGAGTCGAGGGCGCCGCTCGCTGCATGCCCGGCTAAAAATGTCTCCTTGCCGCATTCAAACGCCTCCATGAAACCCATGTGGAAGCCAAGAAACCCACTCTGGACACACGTCCTTTCATGACCGGGCCTACATTAAATGCAACGCTGGCCGAGCTCCTCCTATCTGCTGTCTATTTAATCTCCTATTTAAACAAGGCCAGACGCCTGATACGTCTCCAACGTATCTATAATTTTTTATTGTTGCATGATGTTATATTATCATTCTTGGATGTTTCATAATCATTTTATATCAATTTTTGGTACTAACCTATTGACATAGTGCCATGTGCCAGTTGCTATTTTTTCCATGTTTTTTTACATCGCAGGAAATTAATAACAAACGGAGTCCAAACGCAGTGATACATTTTGTGGATTTTTTGGACCAGAAGACATCCAATGGGCCGGAGAAGCGCCTGGGGGTGCTCCGAGGGGAGAACAACCAACCAAGGCACGCCTGGGGGCCAGGCACGCCCTGGTGGGTTGTGCCCACCTCGGGTGCCCCCTGGACTGCCTCTTTGCTCTATAAATACCCTAATATTCTAGAAACCCTAGGGGAGTCGACAAAAATCAATTCCAGACAATGTAGAGTCCAGAACCACCTGATCCAATCTAGACACCATCACGGAGGGGTTCATCACTTCCATTGCTGCCTCTACGATGATGAGTGAGTAGTTCTTTGTAGACCTTCGGGTCCATAGTTAGTAGCTAGATGGCTTCCTCTCTCTCTCTCATTTGATTCTCAATACAATGGTCCCTTGGAGATCCATATGATGTAATTCTTTTGCAGTGTGTTTGTTGGGATCCAATGAACTTTGAGTTTATGATCAGATCTATCTTTTTTTATCCATGAAAGTTATTTGGGTTTCTTTGATCTCTTATATACATGATTGCTTATAGCCTCATATTTCTTCTTTGATATTTGGGTTTTGTTTGGCCAACTCGATCTATTTATCTTGCAATGGGAAGAGGTGCTTTGTAGTGGGTTCGATCTTACAGTGCTTGATCATAGTGACAGAAGGGGAACCGACATGTATGTATTGTTGCTATTAAGGATAAAACGATAGGATCTATTTCTACATAAATAGATCTTGTCTACATCATGTCATCGTTCTTATTGTATTACTCCATTTCTCCATGAACTTAATACACTAGATGCATGCTGGATAGTGGTCGATGTGTGGAGTAATAGTATTAGATGCAGGCAGAAGTCAGTCTACTAATCTTGGACGTGATACATATAATGATCATTGACTGGATATCATCATGATTATTTAAAGTTCTATCAATTGCCCAACAGTAATTCGTTTACCCACCGTTTGCTATTTTTCTCAAGAGAAGCCACTAGTGAAACCTACGACCCCGGTGTCTCTTTCTCATATTATTTGGCTTTGCGATCTATTTTAGTTGCCTTTTATTTTCAGATCTATTAAACCAAAATAAAAAATACCTTGCTGCAATTTATTTTATTTGGTGTTCGATCTATCAATATTTACAACTCTCTCACATCCATTTTCCACTTTCTGGTGTCGTTACCTGAAAGGGATTGAGAACCCTTTTACACGTCGGGTTGCGAGTATTTGTTATTTGTGTGCAGGTGTTGTTTACATAGTGTTGCTTGGTTCTCCTACTGGTTCGGTAACCTTGGTCTCATAACTAAGGGAAATACCTATCGTCGTTGTGCTGCATCATCCCTTCCTCTTTGGGGACATACTGACATAGTTCTAGTAGACATCAAAAGGAATTTATGGCGTCGTTGCCAGGGAGGATCATCTACATCTACCAGGTTCCTAATCAAAAATCTCATCTCCTCGCAATTAACATTATTTGTCATTTGCCTCCCATTTTCATCTCCCTCACTTCACAAAAATTTGTCGTTTTATTCGCCCTCTTTTTCGTTCACCGTTTTCTTGCCGGATCTGTTTTTGGGTGCAATCTTGTTGCGTAGTCACCATGACTCAAGAGAACACCAAGTTGTGTGATTTCTCAAATACCAACAACAATGATTTTATTGGCACTCCACTTGCTCCTCCCGCCACTAGTGCGGAGTGTTGTGATATTAATACTGCTTTGCTAAATCTTGTTATGAAGGATCAATTTTCCGGTACTCCTAATGTGGATGTCGCATCCCATCTTAATACCTTCGTGCAATTATGCGACACGCAAAAGAAAAAAAATATGTGGACAATGATGTTATGAAGATGAAATTGTTTCTGTTTTCTTTGCATGATTTTGCAAAAAAATGGTTTTCTTCTTTGCCTCGCAATAGTACCGATTCTTGGAATAAGTGCAAAGTTTCTTTTATCACTAAGTATTTTCTGCTCGAAAAAATTATTTCCCTTAGAATCCAGATCATGATTTTCAAGCAACTTGAACATGAGCATGTTGCACAATCTTGGGAAAGGATGAAAATGATGCTAAGTAATTTCCCAACTCATGGGTTAAATCTTTGGATGATCATACAAATTTTTTATGCGGGGTTGAATTTTGTTCCTCGTAATCTTTTAGATTCCTCCGCAGGTGGTCCTTTTATTGAAATTACTTTGGGTGAAGTTACCAAATTTCTTGATAATATTATGGCAAATTATTTCCAATGGCATACCGAAGGACCAAGCTCCTACTAGTAAAAAAGTTAATTCGGTTGAAAAAATTTCTTCTTTGAGTGAAAAAGTTGATGCTCTTATGAAATTGGTTGCTAGTAAAACTTATCCTGTTGGTTTCAATGATATTCTTTTTTCTACTTTGATTGAGAAAAATAGTGATGCCGTAGATGTGAATTTTATCTCGTGGAACAATTTCAATAATAATGCTTATAGAGGTAATTTTAATCCTATGCCTTTTCCTAGTATTTACTCTAATAACTATGGTAATTCCTATGGAAATCCTTCTTATAATAATAATAATAGGAATACCTCTGATCTTGAGAATGAAATTAAATAATTTATCAACACGCAAAAAGTTTTCAACACTACCATAGAAGAAAAGTTGAATAAGATTGATAATTTGTCTAGAAGTGTTGATAGAATTTCTCATGATGTAGAAAATCTCAAGATGAATTTTTTTTCCTAAAGTTGAGGAATCAATTAAAGCTCTTTATGTTTCTATGGATGAAAGTAAGAAAAGAACCGCTATGCTTAGTGCTAGAAGAGAATTTTTAGAAAAAGCGTTTTCTAGTGATTATTTTCATAAAAGTGATGAAGATCTTAAAATGATTGGTGTTTCTTCTATTGATTCCTTGTTTAGTAATATTAAGATTGATGATAAAGGGACTGGAGAAGAGTCAACTTTAGCTAGAAGGCGTCCCGATAATTCAGAGGGTGAAAATCTTGTTGAAAAAATTGATAAAAGTGGGTTTGGTGAGGTCAAAACTTTAACTAGTGATGTGCCGACTCTTTTGGATTACAAAGACTTTAATTATGATACTTGCTCTTTGATTGATTGTATTTCTTTGTTGCAATCCATGATAAATTCACCCCATGCTTATGAACAACATAAAGCTTTTACTAAACATATTGTTGATGCTATGATGAAAGATTTGGAAGAAAAGTTGAAATTAGAAGTTTCAATTCCTAGAAAATTGCATGATGAATGGGAACCTACTATCAAAGTCAAGATTAAAAATTATGAGTGCTTTGCTTTGTGTGACTTGGGTGCTAGTGTTTCTACAATTCCAAAATCTTTATGTGATGTGCTTTGTCTTACCGATATTGAAGAGTGCTCTTTAAATTTGCACTTGGTGGATTCTACTATTAAAAAGCCTATGGGAAGAATTAATGATGTTCTTATTCTTGCAAATAGGAATTATGTGCCCATAGATTTTATTGTGCTTGATATTGATTGCAATCCGCCTTGTCCAATTATTCTCGGGAGGCCGTTTTTATGCACTATCGGTGCCGTGATTGATATGAAAGAAGGCAATATTAAGTTCCAATTTCCTTTGAGGAAGGGTATGGAACACTTCCCTAGAACAAGAATTAGGCCACCATATGAATCAATCATGAGGGCATCTTATGGATCTCGAAACAAATATGACAAAACTTAGATCCTTGCCTTATTCCTAGCTAGGGGCTGAAACAATAGCGCTTGTTGGGAGGCAACCCAATGAATAAAATTTGTTTTTGCTCTTTGCTTTCTGTTCGTGAGTGTTAGCACAATTATTATACTGTTATGATTGTGCTTTTTGTGTCTTAATTAGTGTTTGTGCCAAGTTAAGCCTTTAGGATCTTCTTGGGTGATAGTTGTTTGATCTTGTTGAAAAAATAGAAACTTGTGCGCTCACGAAAACAATTCTCAATTTTAACCAGAGAGCGATAAAATACCAATTATTTTTGCAGAAGATTAATATACAAATTGTACAGGTCGTCCTAATTTTTTAGAGTTTTGGAGTTACAGAAGTATTCGAAATATCCAGATTGCTACACACTGTTCTGTTTTTGACAAATTCTGTTTTGTTTGTGTTGTGTGCTTGTTTTGATGATTCTATGGTTTTCTTTGATGAGTTTTTGCCATAGAAAAACTGGAATAGAGTAGATATAATGCAAGAATAAGATATGAATTGGTTTGCAACAGCACTTATAGTCTCTACTATTAAAGGGGGATCGAACGTCATGATGGTTCGACCTTCCCTCGTGGTTCGACCACCTCATTCGATCCCCCCGCCTCGCTCGAAAGAAAATCGCTAATGCTAGCAATGCAGCAAAAAATCGTTGAAAGAAACGCCCACGTTCCAAACCAGTGCATAAACTGGAGGAAGTAAAGCCCACGTTCTCCACTTTCACTTCCGCAGCCCGCGATCTGCCACCTCTTTCTTCCAAAGCCAAACCACCCGCATCCCCTCTCTTCCGTGACCTACCCATCTTTCCTCATCCCACCATACGCTTAGGGTTCATCTCTCTACCCAGGCGGCCTCCATATCATGTGGACGCAACTCGGTGTTTCCCCGACACACCTCTAGGAGCGTCACTCGGCGTAGTAGCAAGAGTCTCCCCCGCCTCAGATGTAGGGCTTGCCGCCACCGCCGCCACAGTCGGCTGCCGACATGCTCCCCATGATGCGTACTATGGCGGTCTGACTGCCCCGGTGGAAACGTCCGCTGGGCCCGGCAAGGTCGGGACGGATTGGGAAACCAACAGTACTAGATGAAGAAGAACTGCATCTAGAATTGCCTCACGAGTGTTTGATTATCTGTTAGCCTCCTGTGACCGCTATTAGAGACGAGGCAATAGAGGCATCGTCGAATTGCCTTATGAATAAGAGGTGAGAAAGGAAGATGATGACGAGTTGGACGAGGAGACTAGTTGTCGGATCCTCCTCCGTCGTACGCATGGTCACTGATTGAAGTCTATGTAGACAGAGCCTGTCACGGAGCAGAGCACAGCCAGAGATGAGGCACTTTGTAGATACCTTGCCTTTTATAAAATTGTGTGGTAGTTTTCTTATTGTGATCTCTTAGGTATTTCTCTCTTATGTTTAGTTCTATATTTTAAGCTTTTTTGTTGTTTCAGTTCATGGGGATACAATGGCTATATGATGTTGTTTCAGTTCTTGGGCAGAAAATAGCCATAAAAGATCATGTGCACTATGGGAAGCTATGTTATCTATTTTTATTGTTTCAGTTCCAAATTAGTTGTTATAGCTTCAGTTCCAAATTAGTTATTATAGCTTGACTCGTTTGCTTTGATAGGTATCATTTTTGTTCACAAGAAACATGGCAATCCAGGGTGAGGCAAGAGTTTGTTTTCTGAATCATGCCAATCCGTACAATATGTATGCAACTAATTCTTGGACGTACGCTCATTTTATTCATAAATTAAGAACATTTTCTCCAGAGTTATAGAAACCTATATTTGCCATGAAAAGGGGTACTTTGCCAAGAATCTCTGTATTAGGGCATCTCCAATGCCAAGGCACTTGTTAGGGCACTAGAGAGATTTTTTTCTGCAAACTTATGTTAGCGCCGGTCCTAGAATCTCGTACTACAACACAGGTCGCGATTTAGGGCCCTTTTGTCAATCCACCGGCTCCTTAAAATCCATAGATCTTGGGAGCACCTTTTTGCCCGCTCTGAGATTTCTAACTTGTAACAGCCTGGATTTTTGCTCTTCTCTTCTTTTCCTTTGATTTTCTTGGATTTCCGGTTTTGTTTTGCTTTTCCATGGTTATGTGGTTCTGAAACTTGGGAAGATCTTGTCTTCCTAGGTTTTATAGTGGCTTGTCACCCTCATCATCTTCCCAAGATCATCTCATTTCCATCCTTGACCTAACCCAAAATTATTTTGTTGGGAATATTCCTTTTCTGATAAAGGAATAACCCTTAAAACCCTAGGTTGTGAAGCAACCTATATTTCTGTCAATCCTAAAATTCCCAAAAAATTCTCATAAATTGTTTGGATAATATCTTCCTCAAATATGGAAAAATATTTGATTGGCCATGTTTCCCATCATGCTCAATAAATTCATTTTCTATTCTGTCCTAAATGGCACATTGTGAAGAAAGTGCTATTTATCTTTGCCCATTTGAACCCAAAATTCTTGGACATCTTTTAATGTCCATATCATTGGCACGTGCCAAAATTCAACTCACTTTGCCTAGTCAATATTTCTGAGTAATTTTTCACAGTTCCTGTCTAAGGGAAGTGATTGTGAAGGAAGTACCAGCTAGGCATATTCAAATGAGTTGAAATCTTGCAAGGTCCTTACTATGGTCAAATGATGACTCTCAACCAAATATGAGCTCATATAACGCATGTATGTGAGCCCAGCTCCAAATCTTAGTTTCTAGTCAGATTTTCCGTTTGTGAAGAAACTATATTTTAGATTGCTTCAATTGAGCTGAACATTTACCAGGACATGCTTCTACCTATATAAACTCCCTCCACCAACTTTTATATCAATTGGTTAATCCAATTGCCCTGGGTAATTTTTCCAAGTTTCTGTCCAGAATGAAGCTTTGGGAAGCAAGTGCCACTTTGGTATTTCCAAATGGCATGAAACTTTTACAGCAACTTCATATCATCATATAACCCCTCTCTGCCAAATTTCAGCTCACAGAGATCAAGTATGTGAGTGCATCATCCAAATCCCCAATTCTGGCTAGTATTGCACTTTCTACAGCAACCCTCATCTAAACTCCTTATATTAGTCTGATTTTTGGTGATCAGCATCACCTTAGTATGTAATCATCATCGGAGAAACTCTTTACCATGTTACCAAGATGGTTTAACCACAGCAAGTTACAAACACCTTCTTACTGATTTACTTTTGGAGCTAAGTGCAAATCTCTTCTTTGCCCTTGGACCGATTTATTTCCTTATTTTGACTGACGGCACCAAGGTCCATCGACTGGACATGGTTGGCCACGCCAACGAGCGCTGCTTGCTCCAGTGCGCGTGGTGATCACGCTTGCGTCATGGCTGCAGGCGTGCTCTGGCTTGTTCCGGCTACTATACTCATCTCCTCCCTCCTCGTCTCGACCTCAAACCTTGCCCAGGAGCTCGCCCATGCTCGACTGCGTCTCCCTGCATCGGTTCTTCATCGTGGTTCGCCATCAATGACTCACAAACGCCATGCCCGTGCCATGCCCTGCCTCTTCCTGCCATTAAAGCTTGGCCGGGAGCTCGCTTGTGAGCTCCAGAGCCTTTCCCTCGACTATATAAGCGTGCCCCGAGTCCCTTCGCACCTCAGCCATCTCCCCCTCGCCTCTTTTGCTCTCTGGAATCGCCTCATATCGCCGGAGGTCGTCATCGTCCACCATGGCCGCCTCGGCCTCGGCATGATTCCGGCCAAGCCAAGCTTCCTCTCGCCTCCCTGACCTGTCCACCAGATCGTCTCTGGAGCCCCTCTGGCCATGCCTCCCGGAGCTTGTCTGTCGCCGTTGCTCTCGGCCACCACCTCGACCGAGCCCATCCGGAGCTCCTTCCTCTCTCCCGTCTTCACCACGACGTTCCCCACACCTCTACCAGCCTCCCCACCTCCTCCGCTCGTCGCCGGAGAGCCTGCATCACCGAGAGCAGCCGCCGCCCGAAGCTCCTGGCGCCTCCCGTCGCCGTGACCTCCCCTCCTCCACGCGCCTCCCCCGGAGCCGCTTCTCCTCTGAACAGAGGCGCTACATCCTTGCGAGCCCGCCGGTGCGCTCGGTTTGGCCGGAGGCCACAGGAGCCGGCCGACCTCATCGCTGCTTCTCTCCCCTGCCTCCGCTCTGTTCCAGGAGGGAACAGAGACGTGAGGAGGAAGATGACACGAGCGCTGGCCCCTCCCCCTGCCCCTGGGCCCCACATGCCATTGGCCCAGGCACCTCATCCCACGTGGCAAGTGGACACGGGTTACCCAGAGTACGTCTCGTCTTTTCTAAAAGCGTATTCTATTTCTAATTCGGCCTGAAGTACATTTTCTAAGCCAGAAAGCGTATTTCCTCAAATCTGTTTCTGCCTTATCCACTCAGGGACCCGTTGGTGATAAATTTTTCACAGATTAGTCCCTGTTCTTCCAACCTTCACAACTTTTCAACCGTAACTCCGATTGAGGTGAAACCAATGCTCACTTCTTTGTATCGTCGAGCTCTATCTTTTGGTAACATTTTCAATAGGTGTTATCACTGTGAAAATGACCATTTTGCCCTTGCCTCTAATCAGTCCCCTCCGAGAAAGAACCGTCCGACGTTTTGTTCCGTGGCTTCACCACACTTCTTCCTGGAGTCTCCGTCACCCCAGGCAAGCCACAATAGCCACTTGCATGATAGTCATGCAGTAGCCATGGTTTTCAACTTGAATATTTATTAAATGTTTGCTTGTTTAAAATATGGTTATCATTGTTTCAGTAATGATTCTTGGTTAGTGCTTACTTTCTTGCTATGTGGTTATGCACCTGGTTGTCATGCCCTGCTAGTTGCTACTATTCCTTTCATATGCTTATGCTTTCTAGTAGTACATGTTGATGTTGGTGATGGTTTTCGGTGCATGACGGCCATCTGTCTGAGTACCGTTGTTATACATGTTCCATTGCATCCAGTTGGTTAAATGCTTGCATGATGGCATTGTTGATATTTTCTTTCATGATATTTATTGTTGATGCTAGTGGTCATGGTATGTTTCGGAGAAGTATGTACTTATGATGTTCATGCTAGTCAGTATGCCATGCTTTAGTTGGATATGATTCATTGTTGATATGGTGGATAGTTATGTTGCACCCGTGTTTATGTTGATATCATGCTCATGCATTGTAATTGTATCATGTTATTTTATCATGGCTCAACATATTTGCATTCAATTTTACCGGATTATATTGAACTTGAACACCTATTGGCTGAGTCATGGTGCCACCATATCGAACTGACCAGTGCAACCACACTTACCTTTATGGGAATGTCCTAACTAGGTCTATTGGCGTGCCTCTCGCCGGTGCCACCAACTAGGGAAGGTTATGGGCGTGCGGTATCCTGGCCCGGTAAGCAGACATAACCTTGTGTGCCCGTTGTTGTTATTATTATGGATCCGGTCCCCGTGAGGGACGTTTGGCCACGACGGTGTTCATTGTGTCTTTGGTAGACACGGGGCCACACAGGACTAGCCCAGTTGGGAGTGGGTCGGAGTGGCCGGGAGAGTGTCATGACAATAGATCGATTTTGTAGGAACGCCGTTGCTCCATCCGAATGGGAGTGCGAGGCCATGGGTTCCGTAGTGTGGTTACAGTGTACTAACCTCTACAGAGTGTATATTAAATCTATCGATAGCCGCGCCCGCGGATAAGGGCCCAGTTCGTGTCGATCACACTATGAGTCAACAGTAATAATAACAATGTGCTAAATAACAACTCTGGTTCGAGGATGAGATAAGTTGGTTGTGATCGCCAGAAGGATCACCGTTTGTGGCCAGGTATTGGTCCTGGTTGTGATCGCCGGAAGGATCACTGTTTGAGACCAAGTGTTGGTCATGGTTGTGATCGTCAGAATGATCACCGTGGTATCGAGTATACCGAGTTGTGGATATTCGTGATGTTGTGCGAGAATCATGGGTAAAGATCAAGCTCCTTGTGGTCATTTGACGATTACTACGGTATTGTTTATACCAAGCTTGATTTGATCCTGAGATGATCGTGCAATGTCCGAAGTTGGTAAGTGATGCATGTGATGGTTATGAGGTAACCCGAACAGATTAAATGGTGCATATAGTTTCATCATGTTGCATGCTAGTATCATCAGATTTATATGTTCATGCCATGATCATATTGTTCTAGCGATATTATGTTCATGTTGTTCATGCCATGTTATCCTGATGATCTCATGATAATTCCTGCTTAACCTATAATTGACATGTTGTTTTTTGTCTTGAATGCTTCTGGTTATTGTGAGCTTGCAAGTACATTCAATGTACTGACCTGGCGTGCCATGCCAGTTTGCAGGTTGTGCCTGGATTGCTTGCTTGTTTGGTGTTGTTCCTGTGTTTGCGAGCTAGGATAAACGTTCCAGCCAGAGTCCCTGTGGATTGGAGTCCATCATCACCGTTCGTTGTTCCGCTGCTTCAAGTTGTTATGCTGCTTGTATAAAGCAACCATGGTTGGCATAGTGTTGCCGTGCCAACGTTATTCATTGTAATATTGGAACCCTTGTATTCATATTCGTGTTGCAATAGAGAGCTGGTTTGTTCTATAATAAGCAGTGACGTATTCCAGAAGACTTCACCTCGATCTCTGGGCTGGAATGCAGGGTGTTCATGTTTTCTCTAAGCCGGGGTGCCACAGGCTTGGTATCAGAGCAGGTCTGACTGTAGAGCGTCCTAGTCCGCTGGAACGTTAGAAAATGGTAGTATAGGGTCTGGTTGTTGCCCTTGCTTGCTGCATTTGGTTGTTGCATTTTTTGCTGCATATAGTCTTATTTCAGTTACTATTAACCCCTGTTTGATGCGTAGAAGGCGGTCAACTTCCATGAGTTCAGTGCCCTTCCCTTAGCTCCCGGTGCTGTTCGTATTAAGTTCAGTCCCACTCCTGCACCTCTCAGGTTTGCCGCCCTCCTTGGCGATATGTGGCGTAGTATTTATCCCCTCGGAGATCCACCTCATTATCAAGTATTCCAGTTTTCTGCTAGAGGAAGAATTCAGGAATATGTTGCTCATGTTCATCTGTCAACCCCGATTCCTGTCGGTAAGCGCACCTACAGTTTCCACGGTGGTTACGGCGCTACTCCTGAGCGTGTCGTTCCACTTGCCGCAATGGTAGGAGTCACCGGTCTTCGTCATCAAGAGAGCATGGTGCAAGAGAACCGTGCTTATAAATATTATCCCATCATCGTCGAGAATCCTAGGCGAATCCAATTTCCCTCCGTCAACCCTCAAGATGACCCGGCTATCCTCGGCATGTCTCGTTACATGACGGCCGAGTGTCTTCTTATTTCGGAGTTAGTCCAAGATGTCATTCGGGCCAGGAGATTGCTTGGTGTCGCTTTACCTTAGTCTCCGCCAGCTTCTCCAACTCCTTCACCTCGTCCATCCGGAGTTTCAGAGTCAGCGGTTCCACTCGCTACTCCCTTAGCTTCATCATCAGTTCGCGAGCGTTTGCTCAAGCGTAGGATGTAATCCTTCATGTAGTGTTTGTGCATCCGTTGTAGTATCATGCTTGTGTGTGCCTGTAGCTTGTTTTCTGTGTTCTTTGTTGCAATAAATCGTTTTCTCGTGCTTATTTGTTTTGAATCCTTGGTGTTACCCCCTTATGGAAATTACTCCTCAACCGACACCGGATCAGAAGAAGCCGTAAGCAGTACATATATACACCAAGAAATTCAGTTAAAAACAATGATGTTTTCAGCCGACAAAATTGTATTGCAGACATTTGTCCGGATACGAATTGTATTTTGGTCAGACTTTTAGCAACAAGTACCTATCAGGGATACACTTTATCGCAACAAAGAGCAAATCAGAAAGAGGACAAAATTGGATCAACAGTGCATTTCAAGTCAAAGGTATGGGCTATGCACAAGGATTGAATGTTCCCTAAGTCACAATTAAAACATTGCAACCCAGAAGTCAGTCCAAATGCACGGAGAATTCAGCAAGGATAGTCAGAAAATTCTTGCCATATGAATAATCAGCTGCCGGATTGACAAATATATACATATATATATATGTCATTCCACCAAGAAAATCAATCCCGTCCTTCTCCATAATTTATTGACAAAGTGTACAAAGATAAGGTTCCCAGTTTGCATTGATAGGGTATGAATGGATTCCCATGCAAGATATTCAGCCTTCTCAATAAAATACTGCAAAAGCTTCTGGCATAAGGTACCGAGTCTTCCCTAGCAAAGTCTTTAAGGGTGGAAGCTTATGAGGTACGATACCCTATTTTTCCTCAACAAGATATCCACCGAAGGCTTCGAGCATAAGCCACCTAGTCATCCTCAGCGCGATATCCCGGTGGTTTCCAAACGCAAGATGCCCAATCTTCTTCAGTACGACACTAGTACAAGAAATTAAATTGTAAATTATCAGCATATGGCAGTGTTTTCCAAGTGGCATATCTGCAACAGTTGGTCTGAAGCAAAAATCGGTCAGAGGTATGCCTCGAGAATCAGATATTAGTTCATTCAGTATGCTGCCAAGTCCATGCAATTCTCTCGCACAAGGAAGAATTCACGGTACACATCTGACAACCTCACCGATTATTCAAGAAACAAAAACCAGTGGGTGATGCCATAATCAACAAGTCTTGAAGGAAAGACAACATTGAGACAATAATCTTGGCAGTGATTATCAAGATCAGTCCCGCACATCCAACAATATGATGTTATTAACCCTGTCACTGTCCGGCATAATCAACAATAGTATTGAGATCTGTATAACCACACGTGAGCCGAATAAATACAAATGCTCAAAACATGAACTAAACCAATGTATGATTGCCAGATATTGTACGTAACAGTACTCAGGGCCGCGAAAATAATCAAGGATATATATAAGGCCCCGCTCTTTCAGTTGAGGATCCAGATGAAGAAAGTAATAATGAAAGAGCAAGACCAACAATACAGGTATGCCGGTTATTATGTGAAAAATGTGGATACCCAAGACCGTCTTATTCCACGGAAAACCCAAGCAAATATCCACCTAAGAGGTATACTCCATTGTGCTAAGGACCTCATAGCGAGGCAACCAGCTTAGTCCACAGTATGCTCAGAACTGTCAGCATTGAATACCCGAGTCTGTCCGGTCAGACTCATGGACAGCTCAATATATTAACCTCAACACCCGTGATCGAGCATCGCACAGACTATTAATTCCAGGGAGATACTGGCAAAAATGAAGAATCAGTGTGAAAACATATACTTTGAGGATTGTTATCTCTCGCATAGGGGAAACAACTAAAAGAATAGCCTGTGTGCATGGGATTCTTTGCCAAGATCACCGCCAGTCAAGACTGCAAATCTTATCATCAGGAGATGGTGCATTTTTCTACCAGTCACGACAAGCGACAGTCAAACCTTTGGTACCACTTGGATACTCAAGACTGTGAAGCCAGTCAAGATAAGTTAGAAACTCCTGCAAGATGTCAGAATCCGATAGCAAAACAGGTATGATCCACATCACTGTTTTGAACCCTGAAGGCATGCATATATTTGAGGAAACCGATTCCTAGATAGAAGAGATTCTTTGTTCCATGGGAAGATATGTTCCCCAACTCCATGGAATATTCTCGGTACTCGATACAAGAATAACATTTCCAGCAAGGGTCAATATCGAGAAGGACACATATGTCAGAAGATGTTTTCGGACCCCAACTCAGCCAACAGATATGAAAGAAAATTTTGAGTGAGGATAAACAGGAACATATAAGGTAAGTCTTGTCCGAAT
>NC_041386.1:504365170-504377972 GCF_002162155.2 Triticum dicoccoides | reverse complement strand
AATTCAGTGGAAATATTATGAATAAAAGAAACCTGAGTTGGAAACGGTTTCTTCAAGTTAGAAAGATTATTTAACCCTAAGCAACCAAATCTCGAGAACGAGATTTCTTTAAGGGGGGAAGGTTTGTAACAGCCTGGATTTTTGCTCTTCTCTTTTTTCCTTTGATTTTCTTGGATTTCTAGTTTTGTTTTTCTTTTCCGTGGCTATGTGGTTATGAAACTTGGGAAGATCATGTCTTCCTAGGTTTTATAATGGCTTGTCACCCTCATCATCTTACCAAGATCATGTCATTTCCATCCTTGACCTAACCCAAAATTCTTTTGTTGGGAATATTCCTTTTCTGATAAATGAATAACCCTCAAAACCCTAGGTTGTGAAGCAACCTATATTTATGTCAATCCTAAAATTACCAAATAATTCTCACAATTTTTTTGGGTAACATCTTCCTATGGCAAAATATTTCATTGGCCATGTTTCCCATCATGCTTAATAAATTCATTTTCTATTCTCCTAAATGGCACATTGTGAAGCAAGTGCTATTTATCTTTGCCCATTTGAACCCAAACTTCTTGGACATCTTTTAATGTCCATATCATTTGCACATGCCAAAATTCAACTCACTTTGCCTAGTAAATATTCCTGAGTAATTTTTCAAAGGTCTTGTCTAAGGGAATTGATTGTGAAGGAAGTACCAGCTAGGCATATCCAAATGATTTGAAAATTTTAAAGGTCCTTACTATGGTAAATGATGACTCTCCACAAAATATGAGCTCATATAACTCATCTATGTGAGCCCAGCTCCAAATCTTAGTTTCTGGTAAGTTTTTCAGTTTGTGAAGCAACTATATTTTATATTACTTAAATTGAGCTGAAAATTTACCAGGACATGCTTCTACCTATATAAACTCCCTCCACCAAGTTTTATCTCAATTGGTTAATCCAATTTCCCTGGGTAATTTTTCCAAGTTTCTATCCAGAATGAAGCTTTGTGAAGCAAGTGACACTTTGGTATTTCCAAATGGCATGAAACTTCTACAGAAGCTTCATATCATCATATAACCCCTCTCTGCCAAATTTTAGCTCACAGAGATCAAGTATGTGAGTGCATCATCCAAATCCCCAATTCTGGCCAGTATTGCACTTTCTACAGCAACCCTCATCTAAACTCCTCCTATTAGTCTGATTTTTCGTGATCAACATCACCTTAGTATGTTATCATCATCAGACAAATGCTTTACCACATTACCAAGATGGTTTAACCACAACAAGTTACAAACACCTTCTTACCGATTTACTTTTGGAGCTAAGTGCCAATCTCTTCTTTGCCCCTGGACCGATTTATCTCCTCATTTTCACTAGGGGCACCAAGGTCCATCCACTGGACATGGTTGGCCACGCCAAAGATCGCTGCTTGCGCCATTGCGCGTGGTGATCACGCTTGCGTCATGGCTGCAGGCGTGCTCTGGCTTGTTCCGGCCACTATGCTCGTCTCCTCCCTCCTCGTCTCGACCTCAAACCTTGTCCAGGAGATATCCCAAGCTCGACTGTGTCGCTCTGCATCGGTTCTTCATCGTGGTTCACCCATCAATGCGTCGCAAATGCCATGCCCGTGCGACGCCCTGCCTCTGCCCGCCATTAAAGCTTGGTCGGGAGCTCGCTTGTGAGCTCCAGAGCCTTTCCCTCGGCTATATAAGCATGCCCCGAGTCCCTACGCACCTCAACCATCCCCCCTCGCCTCATTTGATCTCTGTAATCGCCTCATATCGCCGGAGTTCGTCGCCTTCCACCATGGCCGCCTCGGCCTCGGCATGATTCCGGCCAAGCCAAGCTTCCTCTCGCCTCCCTAACCTGTCCACCGACTCCCCCTCCCACTGAGCCTCCCCACACCACCAGATCATCACCGGAGTCCCTCTGGCCGCACCTCCCGGAGCTTGACCGTCGTCGTTGCTCTCGGCCACCACCTCGACCGAGCCCATCCGGAGCTCCTTCCTCTCTCCCGTCTCCACCATGAAACTCCCCACACCTCTACCAGCCTCCCCACCACCTCCGTTCATCGCCGGAGAGCCTGCATCGCTGAGAGCCGCTGCCGCCGGAAGCTCCTGGCGCCTCCCATTGCCGCGACCTCCCCTCCTCCACGGGCCTCCCCGGGAGACGCTTATCCTCTGAACGGAGGCGCTGCATCCTTGCGAGCCCGCCGGTGCGCTCGGTTTGGCCGGAGGCCACCGGAGCCGGCCGGCCCCATCGCCACTTCTCTCCCCTGCCTCCGCTCTGTTCCAGGAGGGAACAGAGGCACGAGGAGGAAGATGACACGAGCGCTGGCCCCCCTGCCCCTTCCCCACACGCCAGTGGCCCAAGCACCTCATCCCACGTGGCAAGTGGAGACGGCTTTCCGATAGTACGTCTCCTCTTTTCTAAAAGCGTATTTTGTTTCTACTTCGGCCAAAAGTACGTTTTCTAAGTCAGAAAGCATATTTTCTCAAATTTGTTTCTGCCTTATCCACTCAGGGACCCGTTGGTGATAATTTTTTCACAGATTAGTCCCTGTTCTTCCAACCTTCACAACTTGTCAAACGTAACTCCGGTTGAGGTGAAACCAATGCTCACTTCTTCATATCATCGAGCTCTATCTTTTGGTAACATTTTCACTCGGTGTTATCATAGTGAAAATGACCATTTTGCCCTTGCCTCTAATATGCCCCCTCCGAGAAAGAACCGTCCGATGTTTTGTTCTATGGCTTCACCGCACTTCTTCCTGGAGTCTCCGTCACCCCAGGCAAGCCACAATACCCACTTGCATGATAGTCATGCAGTAGCCATGGTTTTCAACTTGAATATTTATTAAATGTTTTCTTGTTTAAAATATGGTTATCGTTGTTTCAGTAATGATTCTTGGTTAGTGCTTACTTTCTTGCTATGTGGTTATGCACCTGGTTGTCATGCCCTGCTAGTTGCTAGTATTCCTTTCATATTCTTATGCTTGCTAGTAGTACATGTTGATGTTGGTGATGGTTTTCGGTGCATGACGGCCATCTGTCCCGAGTACCGTTGTTATACATGTTCCATTGCATCCAGTTGGTTAAATGCTTGCATGATGGCATTATTGATATGTTCTTGCATGATATTTATTGTTAATGATAGTGGTCATGCTATGTTTCGGAGAAGTATGTACTTATGATGTTCCTGCTAGTCAGTATGCGATGCTTAGTTGGATATGATTCATTGTTGATATGGTGGATAGTTATGTTGCACCCGTGTTTATGTTGATATCATGCTCATGCATTGTAATTGCATCATGTTATTTTATCATGGCTCAGCATATTAGCATTCAAGTTTAACCGGATTAAATTGAACTTGAACACCTGTTGGCTGAGTCATGGTGCCACCATATCGAACTGACCAGTGCAACCACGCTTACCTTTATGGAAAGGTCCTAACTAGGTCTATTATCGTGCCTCTCACTAGTGCCTCCAACTAGGGAAGGTTATGGGCGTGGGGTACCCTAGCCCGGTAAGCAGACATAACCTTGTGTGCCCATTGTTGTTATTATTATGGATCCGGTCCCCGTGAGGGACATTTGGCCACGACGGTGGTTGTTGTGTCTTTGGTAGACACAGGGCCACCCTGGACTAGCCCAGTTGGGAGTGGGTCGGAGTGGCCGGGAGAGTGTCATGACAATAGATTAGTTTTGTCGGAACGTCATTGGTCCACCCGAATGTGAGTGTGAGGCCATGGGTTCCGTAGTGTGGATACAAATCTATCGATAGCTACGCCTGTGGATAAGGGCCCAGTTCGTGTCGGTCACACTGTGAGTCAACAGTAATAATAATAATGTGCTAAATAACAACCCCAGTTCGAGGATGAGATAAGTTGGTTGTGATCGCCGGAAGGATCACCGTTTGAGGCCAGGTATTGGTCGTGGTTGTGATCGCCGGAAGGATCACTGTTTGAGACCAAGTGTTGGTCATGGTTGTGATCGCCGGAATGATCACCGTGGTATCAAGGATACTGAGTTGTTGGATATTCGTGATGTTGTGCGAGAATCATGGGTAAAGATCAAGCTCCTTGTGGTCATTTGATGATTACTACGGTATTGTTTATACCAAGCTTGATTTGATCCTGAGATGATCGTGTAATATCTGAAGTTGGTAAGTGATGCATGTGATGGTTATGAGGTGACCCGAACAGATTAAATGGTGCATATAGTGTCAGCATGTTGCATGCTAGTATCATCAGATTTATATGTTCATGCCATGATCATATTGTTCTAGCGATATTATGTTCATATTGTTCATGCCATGTTATCCTGATTATCTCATGATAATTCCTACTTAACCTGTAATTGCCATGCTGTTGTCTGTCTTGAATGCTTCTGGTTATTGTGAGCTTGCAAGTACATTCAATGTACTGACCTGGCGTTTCATGCCAGTTTGCATGTCATGCCTAGATTGCTTGCTTGTTTGGTGTTGTTCCTGTGTTCGCGATCTAGGATAAACGTTCCAGCCAGAGTCCCTGTGGATTGGAGTCCATCATCGCCGTTCGTTGTTCCGCTGCCAGTAGTTGTCCCGCTGCTTCAAGTTGTTATGCTACTTGTATAGAGCAACCGTGGTTGATGTAGTGTCACCGTGCCGATGTTATTCATTGTAATATCGAAACCCTTGTATCCATATTTGTGTTGTAATTGTTGGAAATATGCCCTAGAGGCAATAATAAATTAAGTTATTATTATTATATTTCATTGTTCATGATAATCGTTTATTATCCATGCTAGAATTGTATTGATAGGAAACTCAAATACATGTGTGGATACATAGACAACACCATGTCCCTAGTAAGCCTCTAGTTGACTAGCTCGTTGATCAGTAGATGGTTACGGTTTCCTGACCATGGACATTGGATGTCGTTGATAACGGGATCACATCATTAGGAGAATGATGTGATGGACAAGACCCAATCCTAAGCCTAGCACAAGATCGTGTAGTTCATATGCTAAAGCTTTTCTAATGTCAAGTATCATTTCCTTAGACCATGAGATTGTGCAACTCCCGGATACCGTATGAGTGCTTTGGGTGTGCCAAACGTCACAACCTAACTGGGTGGCTATAAAGGTACACTACAGGTATCTCCGAAAGTGTCTGTTGGGTTGGCACGAATCGAGACTGGGATTTCTCACTTTGTGTAAACGGAGAGGTATCTCTGGGCCCACTCGGTAGGACATCATCATAATGTGCACAATGTGACCAAGGAGTTGATCACGGGATGATGTGTTACGGAACGAGTAAAGAGACTTGCCGGTAACGAGATTGAACAAGGTATGGGGATACTGACGATCGAATCTCGGGCAAGTATCGTACCGATAGACAAAGGGAATTGTACACGGGATTGATTGAATCCTTGACATCGTGGTTCATCCGATGAGATCATCGTGGAGCATGTGGGAGCCAACATGGGTATCCAGATCCCGCTATTGGTTATTGACCGGAGAGTTGTCTCGGCCATGTCTGCATGACTCCCGAGCCTGTAGGGTCTACACACTTAAGGTTCGATGACGCTAGGGTTATAGGGAATAGATATATGTGGTTACCGAATGTTGTTCGGAGTCCCGGATGAGATCCCGGACGTCATGAGGAGTTCCGGAATGGTCCGGAGGTAAAGATTGATATATAGGAAGTATGGTTTTGTCCACCAGAAGTGTTTCGGGCATCACCGGTAGTGTACCGGGACCACCGGAGGGGTCCGGGGGTCCACTGGGAGGGGCCACGGGCCCCGGAGGCATACATGGGCCAAGTGTGAGAAGGGACCAGCCCCTAGGTGGGCTGGGGCGCCTCCCCACGAAGGCCCATGCGCCTAGAGAGAAGAGGGGGCAAACCCTAAGGGCAGATGGGCCCTAAGGCCCATGCCTGGTGCGCCTCCCTCTCCCCCCCACTTGGCCGCCACCCCAGATGGGGATTGGGGCTGCCGCCACCCCTAGGGTGGAAACCCTAGGTGGGGGCACAGCCCTCCCTCTCCCCCTATATATAGTGGAGGCAAAGGGGCAACCCAACACACGAAGTTCTGGCGCAGCCCTCCCCCTCTCTCAAGTCCTCCTCCTCTCTCGTGGTGCTTGGCGAAGCCCTGCAGGATTGCCACGCTCCTCCTTGACCACCACACCGTCGTGCTGCTGCTGGATGGAGTCTTCCCAAACCTCTCCTTCTCCCCTTGCTGGATCAAGGCGTAGGAGACGTCACCGGGCTACACATGTGTTGAACGCGGAGGCGCCGTCGTTCGGCGCTTAGATCAGTATCAACCATGATCTGAATCGCTACGAGTACGACTCCTTCATCCGCGTTCATGCAACGCTTCCGCTTAGCGATCTACAAGGGTATGTAGATGCACTCTCCTTCCCCTCGTTGCTAGATTACTCCATAGACTGATCTTGGTGATGCGTAGAAAATTTTAAATTTTTGCTACGATCCCCAACATCGGCATCATGAGCTAGGTCTATGCGTAGTTTCTATGCACGAGTAGAACACAAAGCAGTTGTGGGCGCTAATTTTGTCAATTTACTTGCCGTTACTAGTCTTATCTTGATTCAGCGGCATCGTGGGATGAAGCGGCCCGGACCGACCTTACACGTACTCTTACGTGAGACTGGTTCCACCGACTGACATGCACTAGTTGCATAAGGTGGCTAGCTGGTGTCTGTCTCTCCCACTTTAGTCGGATCGGATTCGATCAAAAGGGTCCCTATGAAGGGTAAATAGAAATTGGCATATCACGTTGTGGTTTTCGCGTAGGTAGAAACATTCTTGCTAGAAACCTATAGCAGACACGTAAAAACTTGCAACAACAATTAGAGGATTTCTAACTTGTTTTTGCAGCATATGCCTTGTGATGTGATATGGCCAAAAGGATGTGATGAATGATATATGTGATGTATGAGATTGATCATGTTCTTGTAATAGGAATCACGACTTGCATGTCGATGAGTATGACAACCGGTAGGAGCCATAGGAGTTGTCTTAATTTATTTATGACCTGCATGTCAACATAAACGTCATGTAATTACTTTACTTTATTGCTAAAGTGTTAGCCATAGTAGTAGAAGTAATAGATGAGGAGACAACTTCAAGAAGACACGATGATGGAGATCATGATGATGGAGATCATGGTGTCATGTCGGTGACAACGATGATCATGGAGCCCCAAAGATGGAGATCAAAAGGAGCAAAATGATATTGGCCATATCATGTCACTATTTGATTGCATGTGATGTTTATCATGTTTTACATCTTATTTGCTTAGAACAATGATAGCTTAAATAAGATGATCCCTCACTAAAATTTCAAGAAAAGTGTTCCCCCTAACTGTGCACCGTTGCGAAGGTTCGTCGTTTCGAAGCACCACGTGATGATCGGGTGTGATAGATTCTAACGTTCGAATACAACGGGTGTTGACGAGCCTAGCATGTACAGACATGGCCTCGGGACACACGCAATACACTTAGGTTGACTTGACGAGCCTAGCATGTACAGACATGGCCTCGGAACACGGAAGACCAAAAGGTTGAGCATGAGTCGTATAGAAGATACGATCAACATGAAGATGTTCACCGATGTTGACTAGTCCGTCTCATGTGATGATCGGACACGGCCTAGTTGACTCGGATCATGTTTCACTTAGATGAGTAGAGGGATGTCTATCTGAGTGGGAGTTCATTAAATAATTTGATTAGATGAACTTAATTATCATGAACATAGTCTAAATTGTCTTTGCAAATATGTTGTAGATAAATAGCTCACGTTGTAGCTCCTTGTTTCAATACGTTCCTAGAGAAAGGTTAAGTTGAAAGATATTGTAAGCAATGATGCAGACTAGGTCCGTAGTCCGACGAGTGTCCTCACTGCTACACAGAAGGCTTACGTCTTTGATGCACCGCTCGATGTGCAAACCCCTACAACGTCGTATGTGGATGTTGTGAACACCTGACAGACACGTCCTGATGACTACTTGATAGTTTAGTGCACCATAGCTTTACGGCTTAGAATCGGGATTCCAATGACGTTTTGAACGCCATAGAACATATGAGATGTTCCAAGAGCTGAAATTGGGATTTCGGGCTCATGCCCGTGTTGAGAGGTGTGAGACCTCTGACAAGTTCTTTTGCCAACAAGATGGAGGAGAATAGCTCAGCTAGTGAGCATGTGCTCAGAATGTCTGGGTGCTACAATAACTTAAATCAAGTGGGAGTTAAACTTCCAGATAAGATAGTGATTGATAGAGTTCTCTAGCCACTATCACTAAGCTACTAGATCTTCGTGATGAACTATGACATGCAAGGGATGGAGTTGATCCCGGAGCTGTTCGCGGTGCTTAAGACCGCAAAAGGTAGAAATCAAGAAGGAGCATCAAGTGTTGATGGTTTGACAAGACCACTGGTTTTAAGAAGGGAAAGGTCTAGAAGGGAAACTTCATGGATGGCAAACCAGTTGCCGCTCCAGTGAAGGAACCCAAGGTTGAACCCAAACCTGAGACTAAGTGCTTCTATTGTAAGGGGAACGGTCACTGGTAGCGGAATTACCCCAAATGCATGGTAGATAAGAAGTCTGGCAACTTCAACAAAATTTATACGTGTTATTAATGTGTAGCTCACTAGTACTCCTGGTAGCACTTGGGTATTGGATACCGGTTCAGTTACTATTATTGGTGACTTGAAGCAAAAGCTACGGACTAAACGGAGACTGGCTAAGAGCGAGGTGACGATGTGTGTTGGAAGTGTTTCCAATGTTGATGAGATCACCATCGCACGCTCCATCTACCTTCGGGATTGGTATTGAACCTAGATAAATGTTATCAGGTGTCTACGTTGAGCATGAATATGATTAGATCATGTTCATTGCAACGGTTATTCATTTAAGTTAGAGAATAATAGTTATTCTGTTTACATGAATAATAACTTTCATGGTCATGCACCCTATGTGAATGGTTCATTGAATCTCGGTCGTAGTAATACACATGTTCATGCCAAAAGATGTAGAGTTAATAACAATAGTACCACTTTCTCGTGGCACTGCCGCTTAGGTCCAATTGGTGTAAGATGCATGAAGAAACTCCATGTCGATGGATGTTTGGAGTCACTTGATTTTGAATCACTTGACACATGTGAGCCATGCCTCATGGGCAAGATGACTAAGACCCCGTTTTGAGGTACAATGAAACGGGTAAGTGACTTGTTGGAAATCATGCATGCTGATGCGTGTGATCCAATGAGAATTGAAGCGTGCGGTGGATATCGCTATTTTCTCATCTTCACTGACAATTTGGATAGATATAGGTATGTCTACTTAATGAAGCACAAGTCTGAAACGTTTGAAAAGTTCAAGCGATTTCAGAGTGAAGTTAAGAATCATCATAACAATAAGATCATGTTCCTACGATCTGATCAAAAGGGGATTTTCTAAGTTATGAGTTTGGCAATCACTTAAGACATTGTGGAATTATTTCACAGTTGAAGCCACCTGGAACACCACAAGGTAATGGTGTGTCCGGACATCGTAATCGAACACTATGAGATATGGTGCGATCTGTGATGTCTCTTACCGATCTACCGCTATTATTTTGAGGTTATGCATTAGAGACAGCTGCATTCACTTTAGATAGGACACCATATAAGCCCGTTGAGACGACGTCATATGAACATTGGTTTGGCAAGAAACCAAAGTTGTTGTTTCTTAATGTTTGGGGCTGCGATGCTTAAGGCTTCAGCCGGAGAAGCTCGAACCCAAAGCGGACAAACACATCTTCATAGGATACCCAAAGGTGACAGGTGGGTATACCTTCTATCTCAGATTCGAGGGAAAATTGTTTGTCGCCAAGAACGGGTCCTTTCTCGAGAAGGAGTTTCTCTCGAAAGAATTGAGTGGGAGCAAGATAGAACTTGATGAGGTTGTCGAACCTTTACTTCAACCAGAGAGTGATGCAACACAGAAGGATGTTTTCTGTGGCACCTGTGTCTGTTGAATAGGAAGTTAGTGATAGTGATCATGAAGCTTCGGATCAAGTTGCTATCGAACCTCGTAGGTCGACAAGGATATGTACTACTCCTGAATGGTACGGTAATCCTGTCTCAGATATCATGTTGTTGGACAACAATGAACCTACGAGCTATGGAGAAGCGATGGTGGGCCCGTATTCCGACAAATGGCTAGAAGCCATGAAATTCGAGATAGGATCCATGTATCAGAACAAAGTATGGACTTTGGTGGACTTGCTCGATGATCGGCAAGCCATTAAGATAAATGGATCTTTAAGAAGAAGACGGACGTGGGCGGTAATGTTACCATCTATGAAGCTCAACTTGTGGGAAAGAGTCTTTTCACAAGTTCAAGGAGTTGACTACGATGAGAATTTCTCACCCGTAGCGATGTCCGTCGGAATCATGTTAGCATTAGCTGTATTTTTCGATTATGAAATCTTACAGATGGATGTCAAAACAAGTTTTCTTACCAGTTTTCGTAAGAAAAGTTGTATGTGATACAATAAAAGGTTTTGTCGATCCTAAGGATGCTAAAAGGTATGCTAGCTCCAGCAATCCTTCTATGGACTAGAGCAAGCATCTCGGAGTCAGAATATATGCTTTGATGGAGCGATCAAGGCTTTTAGGTTTATACAATGTTTGCTAGAAACTTGTATTTACAAGAAAGTGAGTGGGAGCACTACAACATTTATGATAAGTATATGTTGATGACATATTGTTGATCTGAAATAATGTAGAATTTCTGGAAAGCATAAACGGTTGTTTGAAGAGTAATTTTCAAAGGAAGACCTAGATAAAGCTGCTTACATATTGGGCATCAAGATCTATAGAGATAGATCAAGACGCCTGATGATACTTTCAAAGAACGCACACCTTGACATGTTTTTGAAGGAGTTCAAAATAGATCAGTCAAAGAAGGGGTTCTTACCTGAGTTGTAAAGTGTGAAGTTGAGTAAGACTCAAAGATTGACCACGGCAGAAGAAAGAGGAAGGACGAAGGTCGTCCCCTATGCTTTTGTCATAGGCTCTATACGGTATGCCATGCTGAGTACCACACCTGATGTGTGCCTTGCCACATGTCTGGCAAGAGGGTACAAAGGTGATCTAGGAGCAGATCACCAGATAGCAGTCAAAATTGTCCTTAGAGGAATAAGGAAATGTTTCTCGGTTATGGAGGTGATAAAGAGTTCGACGTAAAGAGTTACGTCGATGCAAGCTTAACACCTATCCGGATAGCTCTGAGTAGATATACCGGATACATATAATGGAGCAACAATTTGGAATAGCTCCAAGTGGGACGTGGTAGCAGCATCTACGATATAAAGTTTTGTGAAATACATAGGGATCTGAATATGGCAAGACCCGTTGACTACAACCACTCTCACAAGCATAACATGATCAAACCCAGAACTCTTTGAGTGTATATCACATAGTGATGTGAACTAGATTATTGAGTCTAGTAGACTCTTGGATGTTGGTCACATGGCGATGTGACCTGTGAGTGTTAATCACATGGCGATGTGAACTAGATTATTGACTCTAGTGCAAGTGGAAGACTGTTGGAAATATGCCCTAGAGGCAATAATAAATTAAGTTATTATTATTATATTTCATTGTTCATGATAATCGTTTATTATCCATGCTAGAATTGTATTGATAGGAAACTCAGATACATGTGTGGATACATAGACAACACCATGTCCCTAGTAAGCCTCTAGTTGACTAGCTCGTTGATCAATAGATGGTTATGGTTTCCTGACCATGGACATTGGATGTCGTTGATAACGGGATCACATCATTAGGAGAATGATGTGATGGACAAGACCCAATCCTAAGCCTAGCACAAGATCGTGTAGTTCGTATGCTAAAGCTTTTCTAATGTCAAGTATCATTTCCTTAGACCATGAGATTGTGCAACTCCCGGATACCGTAGGAGTGCTTTGGGTGTGCCAAACATCACAACGTAAATGGGTGGCTATAAAGGTACACTACAGGTATCTCTGAAAGTGTCTGTTGGGTTGGCACGAATCGAGACTGGGATTTGTCACTCCGTGTAAACGGAGAGGTATCTCTGGGCCCACTCGGTAGGACATCATCATAATGTGCATAATGTGACCAAGGAGTTGATCACGGGATGATGTGTTACGGAACGAGTAAAGAGACTTGCCGGTAACGAGATTGAACAAGGTATGGGGATACTGACGATCGAATCTCGGGCAAGTATCGTACCGATAGACAAAGGGAATTGTATACGGGATTGATTGAATCCTTGACATCGTGGTTCATCCGATGAGATCATCGTGGAGCATGTGGGAGCCAACATGGGTATCCAGATCCCGCTATTGGTTATTGAGCGGAGAGTTGTCTCGGCCATGTCTGCATGACTCCCGAGCCCGTAGGGTCTACACACTTAAGGTTCGATGATGCTAGGTTTATAGGGAATAGATATACGTGGTTACCGAATGTTGTTCGGAGTCCCGGATGAGATCCCGGACGTCACGAGGAGTTCTGGAATGGTCCGGAGGTAAAGATTGATATATAGGAAGTATGGTTTTGGCCACCGGAAGTGTTCCGGGCATCACTGGTAGTGTACCGGGACCACCGGAGGGGTCCGAG
Source organism: Triticum dicoccoides (assembly GCF_002162155.2). Lineage (NCBI taxonomy): Eukaryota > Viridiplantae > Streptophyta > Magnoliopsida > Poales > Poaceae > Triticum > Triticum dicoccoides. Next base: position 504,365,344 of record NC_041386.1, on the reverse strand, counting down.
GTCCACCGGGAGGGGCCACGGGCCCCGGAGGCATACATGGGCCAAGTGTGAGAAGGGACCAGCCCCTAGGTGGGCTGGGGCGCCTCCCCACGAAGGCCCATGCGCCTGGAGAGAAGAGGGGGAAACCCTAAGGGAAGATGGGCCCTAAGGCCCATGCCTGGTGCGCCTCCCTCT
>NC_041386.1:504350227-504364874 GCF_002162155.2 Triticum dicoccoides | reverse complement strand
GTGGAAACCCTAGGTGGGGGCGCAGCCCTCCCTCTCCCCCTATATATAGTGGAGGCAAAGGGGCAACCCAACACATGAAGTTCTGGCACAGCCCTCCCCCTCTCTCAAGTCCTCCTCCTCTCTCGTGGTGCTTGGCGAAGCCCTGCAGGATTGCCACGCTCCTCCTTGACCACCACACCGTCGTGCTGCTGCTGGATGGAGTCTTCCCCAACCTCTCCTTCTCCCCTTGCTGGATCAAGGCGTAGGAGACGTCACCAGGCTGCACGTGTGTTGAGCGCGGAGGCGCCGTGGTTCGATGCTTAGATCGGAATCAACCGCGATCTGAATCGCTACGAGTACGACTCCTTCATCCGCATTCTTGCAACGCTTCCGCTTAGCGATCTACAAGGGTATGTAGATGCACTCTCCTTCCCCTCGTTGCTAGATTACTCCATAGATTGATCTTGGTGATGCGTGGAAAATTTTAAATTTCTGCTACGATCCCCAACAGTAATAGAGAGCTGGTTTGTTCTATACTAAGCAGTGCCATATTCCAGAAGACTTCACCTTGATCTCTGGGCTGGAATACGGGGCGTTCCAGTTTTCTCTGAGCCGGGGTACCACATAACTGCAACTTCGTCCGCTCCAGGAGCGAAGGTGCGGAGCGGAGGGACACCGAACGGCCCTTACTAGCACTAAATAGAAATGCTAGCGCCTGCTCCTCCAACGAGCGTTGTAGCTAGCGATTGGCTCCTATTATTTCAGAAAAAAAGATGAAGCTTTCAATGCCTACTTTTGAGTCAACAAAAGAGTAATCCGTGAGATCAGATGGGAATCGGGAGTAACTACCGAGATAGCAATCCTAGCGTTGGTTGTTAGTGCCTGCGTTGTAGAAGCCCTTAGACCACCGGATGTTACAAAATTAAACTCTCACTCTTATAAAATAAACAGAACTATTACTCTTTCACTTAAGTTCAATATCTTCGATATGGGTCCATCACTTTGAAAATCTCCATACTCGAGCCCTTTCCAGTCTTCCATGAACTGCTTGCATTTCTTCTTACCGGTTCATCCTTACTTACATGTCCTTGAGTACGATTGATGTATGTTTGCGTTCAATGGTTCTGTTGGTTGCCAACTAACGTCTTGTATAATCTTGTAATGGTGAATTGATGATACACAAATTCTAGAGGAATTTTTGGTCAAAACATATGTATTTACGATATTGTTCTATTTCAATACCACAATCTAACAAGCAGTTAAGGCTCCAAGAGAAAGCCATAATGAGCAAAAATTTACGGATGTTCAGGTAATGATTTTAGAATTTCTTTGATAAAATTAAACACAGGGATGTGGCCATGATGAACAATTTATATGGAAAATGCTTGGCATCATCCGGCGGATCGCTGGCGCGCGTCGACCGCCTTCACAACCATCACATTAACCTTTAATCATGCGGCACATAACAACTCTTATTATATGCATGAGCTTTGCAACATGGCCCTTGTTGCGGAGGCTGGTTCTAGAACACGAACTGTGCTGCACACCTAATCCATCAACTGTGTGACACGTGACCACATAGGACCCACTACCACTATCATATTCTTATTGTCTTATCCCAAATGAAAAGATCGCATCCACATATTTTCCCCTTAACCTCGTCTCCTACCTCCAGGTCACTTTTATGGATGTACATCCCCAAGCACGTACCCAAATCCTCTACCGTGCATGAGAAGAGAGCACCCATGGCCGAATATAGTTGTTGCAAACTACTACAAGCTTGGGGAGAGGGGCGACGTTGCTACCGCCGTCCCGCGCCCTCTCTCTCTGCCACATCCCTGCGTCGCGCCGAGGGCGTACCCAGCCACCACACGTCATTCATCATGGCCACATCGCCACCTGCCGCACTCATCCGGCTGGGGCTATCAAGATCTGCCAGCCTAGCTCAATCCACCATCACAGTCATCGGTATCCTGGCGCCGACGTGCAAACAACCACCACAATCCCGGAGGTGGCGCAATGGAGGAAGAGAAGAGAGGGGCTTCTATAACAAAAAATGGTGTTACAAACGGCGACAGTGCTGCTATGACATCATCTTTCATTGCAAAATAATTCTACAACATCATCCATGTTGTGAAAATCCTTTCCACAAGATCATATATGTTGAAAAAAGGTGAAGACAATGTTTTCCTACAAAACATCCTCTGTTGCAAATGTTTCTCCAACATGAGCTCTGTTGCAAAAGCTTTCACAACACAGACTTTTTCCCAACAGTGAGAACGGGACTAGACCGCTGGCCCCAGATCTAATGGTTGATGAGTGCTACCTCTTGAGCACTATGTTGGTTTTTCCTTGAAGAGGAAATGGTGATGCAACAAAGTAGCGTAAGTATTTCCCTCAGTTTTTGAGAACCAAGGTATCAATCCAATAGGAGGCCACACGCAAGTCCCTCGTACCTACACAAACAAATAAGAACCTCGCAACCAACGCGATAAAGGGGTTGTCAATCCCTTCACTGTCACTTACGAGAGTGAGATCTGATAGAGATAATAATGATAAGATAAATATTTTTGGTGTTTTTATGATATAGATTGAAAGTAAAGATTGCAAAGTAAAATAGATTGGAAACTTATATGATGGAAAATAGACCCGGGGGCCATAGGTTTCACTAGTGGCTTCTCTCAAGATAGCATAAGTATTACGGCGGGTGAACAAATTACTGTCGAGCAATTGATAGAAAAGCGAATAATTATGAGAATATCTAGGGATGATCATGTATATAGGAATCACGTTCGTGACAAGTAGACCGACTCCTGCCTGCATCTACTACTATTACTCCACACATCGACCGCTATCCAGCATGCATCCAGAGTATTAAGTTCATAAGAACAGAGTAACACATTAGGTAAGATGACATGATGTAGAGGGATAAACTCAAGCAATATGATATAAACCCCATCTTTTTATCCTCGATGGCAACAATACAATACGTGTCATTTCCCTTTCTGTCACTAGGATCGAGCACCACAAGATTGAACCCAAAGCTAAGCAATTCTCCCATTGCAAGAAAGATCGATCTAGTAGGCCAAACCAAACTGACAATTCGAAGAGACTTGCAAAGATAACCAATCATGCATAAAAGATTTCAGAGAAGAATCAAATATTGTTCTTATATAGACTTGATCATAAACCCACAATTCATCGGATCTCGACAAACACACCGCAAAAAGAGTTACATCGAATAGATCTCCAAGAAGATCGAGGAGAACTTTGTATTGAGATCCAAACACTACAAAAAATACACTTCCGTAATGATACATGTTTGTCACAGTAGGTCACGTTTTATGTCATGCATGTACATCCATGACAAATTTATGACAGAATCAAGATAGTCATACCTGTGCTGTCGTAGAAGTGTTCCATGATATTACCAAAATTATCATCACAGAAGTGTCCACTTCCATGACGATAAATCACGAGTCACATAAGTGCTTTAGTCAAGGGTGACCGACACGTGGCATCCACCGTAACGGAACACCGTTAAGCTATCGGGTCCGGTTTTGGATCCGATAACCTGTTAACAGCCCGGACCAATGGGGATTTTCCACGTGTAAAATCATCATTGGCTGTAGGAAACACGTGTCAGCTCCATGTTGGCACAGGTGTCACTCATCCAATGGGCGAGATGCGCCTATGATATGTTAACACATGGACCGGCCCAAAAGTGGCCCATAAAGTTTAAATGGGCCGGTGTCGGTGTCAAAACCGGCGGATCTCGGGTAGGGGTCCCGAACTATGCGTCTGAGGCGGATGGTAACAGGAGGCAGGGAACACGATGTTTTACCCAGGTTCGGGCCCTCTTGATGGAGGTAAAACCCTATGTCCTGCTTGATTAATATTGATGATATGGGTAATACAAGAGTAGATCTACCACGAGATCAGAGAGGCTAAACCCTAGAAGCTAGCCTATGGTATGATTGTATGTTGTCCTACGGACTAAAACCCTCCAGTTTATATAGACACCGGAAAGGGCTAGGGTTACACAAGGTCGGTTACAAAGAAGGAGATATACATATCCGTATTTCCTAGCTTGCCTTCCACGCCAAGAAGAGTCCCATCCGGACACGAGACGAAGTCTTCAATCTTGTATCTTCATAGTCTAACAGTCCGGCCAAATGATATAGTCCGGCTGTCCGGAGACCCCCTAATCCAGGACTCCCTCAGTAGCCCCTGAACCAGGCTTCAATGACGATGAGTCTGGCGCGCAGTGTTGTCTTCGGCATTGCAAGGCGGGTTCCTCCTCCGAATACACCACGGAAGAATTTGAATACAAGGATAGTATCCAACCCTGCAAAATAAGTTCCACATACCACCATAGAGAGAATAATATTTCCACAATCTAATCTGCTGACACGTTTTGGCAACATGACTGTAACGCCCCGAGACCTATGTGCCAGGTGTCTTCCAGTTATTCGCCGTCATTGCCATGTCTTTGCTTGCGTGTCATGCATCTCATATCATGTCGTCATGTGTTTTTCATTTGCATACTTGTTCATCTCATGCATCCGAGCATTTTCCCCGTTGTCTGTTTTGTAATCCGGCGCTCCTATGTCATCCGGTGTCCCTTTCTACCTCTTTTCATGTGCGGGTGTTAAACATTTCCGGATTGGACCGAGACTTGTCATGCGGCCTTGGTTTACTACCGGTATACCGCATGTCAAGTTTCGTGCCATTTGGACTTCGTTTGATACTCCAACGGTTATCCAAGGGACCGAAAAGGCCTCGTGTGTGTTGCAACCCAACACCCCTCCAAAGTGTCCCAAAACCCACCAAAACCTCCTCCATCATCTCGGTCGTTCGATCACGATCGCGTGGCCGAAAACCGCACCTCATTTGGACTGTCCTAGCTCCCTCTACCTATATATATAAGTGCCCCTCTCCAAATTTCGCGGTCTAACCCTAGCCCCCTCCCTCTCCTCGCGCGCCGGACATTTATCCCGCCGACGGACATGTCCGCTCCGCCGTCCGCCGCCACATATCCGCCTCCCGTTGGCCGCCGCCCGTGCCCACTTTGCCGGCCCGGGAGCCTGCAGCCGGCTCCCGAAGCCCATCGCGCCAGCACCGCCGCCCAGATCCCGCGCCTCCTCGCCGCAGAGCTCCGTCGCCCTTCACCCGACTGGTCGCGGGCGCAGCAGCTCGCCGGACCACCGCGCCTCACCTCCCCATCGTCCCTGCACCTCGCCGGAGGCCGTCACGCTCCTCATCGTCGGTGCAAGCGCCGCCCGCCGCCGCCAAGTGCTTCCCCGACCTCCACCGCGGCTCGCCCCGGCACCTCATGGTCGGATCCGCCGTTCCGGCGATCGCCGGAGTTTCTCACCGCCGGAGTTGACCTCGACCTCCAGATCTGCATCGTCCCGACCATGAACGGCGCCGTCCCCCGATCCAAATGGTGTCCCGCGTCCCTGGATCCCTCCGTCCTGCACCGTCCCGTCCCGGTTTGACTTTTCGCGGAGGTATAATTCCACCAAGTCCCCGAAGTTTCCAGATTCATATGCCTCTATTCATCATGTTGTAACTTTGCATCCGTAGCTCCGTTTTGAGCGTGTAGCATATCAAAATGTTCGCCTCGACGAGTACATCATTTCATCTCATTGCATAATTTTCATTTGAGCCCATCTTGATGCCCGAAATGCTGTTGGAAGAGGGCTATGTGAGTAATTTGCCGGATATGTTTCATCAAATAGCTATTTGTCATTTTTGCCATGATTAATGTGTGCATGCTATGATCCTGAGATCTACTTGTGTTTTGTCATATGCCATGCCATCTTTACAGAGGTGCTTGCCATGTATTTTTGTGATATTTGTGGTGACTAGCACAAGCTTGCAAAGTAGCGTAATCGGTAATGTTGATTTCAGGGACTAAGAATTTCACTAAGTCCTTGTCCAGATTTTGTCATTATGCCATATGTTCATGTTGTTTCCTAGTGATCCGTGCCTCTCTTGAGGATGATCAGTAAGGATGTTTTGTTAACATTGTGGTTCTCTATCAATCCATGTCTTTGTTTGCATTTATGGATCACCCTAGCTTGAGTCAATCGAGCTCTACTTTTGCTATAAAGTGATCCTGGCAGATTGTTGACATGTTTAGCGATTTTGCCGAGGATGTTGCTATTGATCCGTGCATGCTATGTTGTTGGTCTTGCCATGTCTAGTTCCTATCCCATGTATTCTTGATGGGTGTATGCTTAGTTTGTCATGCCATGCTCTGTAGTGAGTGCATCGAGCTCGTAAACATGCCTAATCGTTAACTGATTTGCATGCTCCAGTTTTTCACTAAGTCTGAATCTGTTTATATTTTTGTCATGTTCACATGCTTATAATTGTATTTTCTGATCCCTTTTGGCTCAAGGTCACTAAGGGACTTTTGTTAAGTGCTTTGAGTAGCTTCATGCCATGCCTTGGTTTGCCATGATATGTTCCTGTAGCATATAGTTTTCATGCTCTAAAGTGTGCTTCCTGATGATAAATTCCTGACATGTTATTTCACTAAGTCTGAAACCTGTTATCATTTGCACTTTTGCCATGCTTGTTTGAACCTGTTAATGGATAAATTAGCCCTAGCTCAGTGTTCATATTTTGTCAAGCATCATGAGTGGATCCCTGCCATGTATTTTGTTGCTATGTTTGAGTGCTGTAGCATATTGATCTTGATGCATTTAGATGGCTACTCGCTGATTATCGTAGACCGGTGCCATATTTGTTTTGCTTGCCATTTCCAAACCGTGCATCCGATTCCGGTGATCTTTATATCGATTTCAACCGACATCACCTCACCTTTCCAGTGGCACTCTTGGATTTCCAAGTTGATGCCAGATTCAATCTTTCCTTTGCAAATCATGCATATGCACCGCATACCGCATCCCGCATATCATACCAGGTTCGTGTGTTGGTTGTTTACTATGTTGTGTGCTTCTTTCCGGTGTTGCTTCTTCGGGTTGGTTCCGGTAACGTCACGTTTGTGAGGACCAGTTCGACTACGTCCGTCTGTCTTCTTCATGGACTCGTTTCTTCTTCCTTGCGGGATTTCAGGCAAGATGACCATACCCTCGAAATCACTTCTATCTTTGCTTGCTAGTTGCTCGCTCTTTTGCTATGCCTATGCTGTGATACCTACCACTTGCTTATCATGCCTCCCATATTGTTAAACCAAGCCTCTAACCCACCTTGTCCTAGCAAACCATTGTTTGGCTATGTTACTGCTTTGCTCAGCCCCTCTTATAGCATTGTTAGTTGCAGGTGAAGATTGAAGTTTGTTCCTTGTTGGAACATGGAGATGTTGTTCCTTGTTGGAACATGTTTACTTGTTCGGATATCACAATATCTCTTATTTAATTAATGCATCTATATACTTGGTAAAGGGTGGAAGGCTCGGCCTTATGCCTGGTGTTTTGTTCCACTCTCGCCGCCCTAGTTTCCGTCATATCGGTGTTATGTTCCTGGATTTTGCATTCCTTACGCGGTTGGGTTATAATGGGAACCCCTTGACAGTTTGCTTTGAATAAAACTCCTCCAGCAAGGCCCAACCTTGGTTTTACCATTCGCCACCTAGCCTTTTTTTCCCTTGGGAGTCGCGCATCCCGAGGGTCATCTTTATTTTTAAACCCCCGGGCCAGTGCTTGTCTAAGTGTTGGTCCAACCAGAGCACCGTGCGGGGCCGTCCCTTGGCAACTTGGGTTATGTTGGCTCCCGTACGCTTAGCTTATCCAGTGTGCCTAGAGAACGAGATATGTGCAGCTCCTATCGGGATGTCGGTGCATCGGGTGGTCTTGTTGGACTTGTTTTACCATTGTCGAAATGTCTTATAACCTGGATGCTGAGCCTGATCGGATTGTCTTGGGAGAAGGAATATCCTTCGTTGACCGTGAGAGCTTGTGATGGGCTAAGTTGGGACACCCCTGCAGGGATTTGAACTTTCGAAAGCCGTGCCCACGGTTACGGGCAGATGGGAATTTGTTAATGTCCGGTTGTAGAAAACCTGAAATTGACCTTAATTAAAATACATCAACCGCGTGTGTTACCGTGATGGTCTCTTCTCGGCGGGGTCCGGGAAGTGAACACGGTGTTGGAGTTATGTTTGACGCAGGTTGTTATAGGATCACTTCTTGATCATATTTTCTCGAACGTGCTTTGCCTTCTCTTCTCGCTCTCATTTGCGTAAGGTAGCCACCATATATGCTAGTCGCTTGCTGCAGCTCCACCTCATACCTTTTACCCTTCCCATAATCTTAAATAGTCTTGATCGCGAGGGTGTGATATTGATGAGTCCCCGTGACTCACAGATACTTCCAAAACCAGCTTGCAGGTGCCGATGAGTCTGAGCAGGTGATGCAACCAAGCTCAAGGAGAAGCTCGATGAAGATCTTGTCCTTTGTGTTGTTTCGTCTAGTTGATCAGTAGTGGAGCCCAGTTGGGGACGATCGGGGATCTGTGTAGCATTTGGGGTAATCTTCTTTTATTTTGGTTCCGTAGTCGGACCTTGATTGTATCTGTTGATGTAATGCTTTATTCATATAATTGTGTGAAGTGGTGATTGTAAGCCAACTATGTATCTCTTTCCCTTATGTATTACATGGGTTGTGTGAAGATTACCTCACTTGCGACATTGCTTTCAATGCGGTTATGCCTCTAAGTCGTGCTTCGACATGTGGGAGATATAGCCGCATCAAGGGCGTTACAAGTTGGTAATCAGAGCCTTCCCCGACCTTAGGAGCCCCCTGCTTGATCGAATAGCTGGCATTGTTGAGTCTAGAAAAATGTTTTGAGTCATTTAGGATTATATATATCGGACAGTTGGGAATTCTTTTTACTCCCCAGTCCCTTCGTCACTCTGGTAAGGCATCTTGACGTAGAGTTTTGACTCTTCTCTTCTCAAATTTCACTAAAAAAATTTAGGATCACATGGGTATATTGGAATCGTTCCGATGGTTTTGTGACGAGAACATTGTTCTTGGTGCCTCCTGACATTTAGGGGTTGTGGCAGTGTCCCGGGGAGTTGAGCTCCGAGGTGTTGTCGTCACAATTTTATCGTTGCAGTTCTGGAATACTTGAGATTAGTTTCACCGACATCGAAAATCTCTTTTATGCAGTTGTTGGTGAGATAACCTCGACGCCACCCAGTACTGGGGCGGGAGTTCGGGAGTATTGCCATAACTCGTATAACGGATGCTTTTCGAAGGTTGAGGTAGACGATTTCCGAAGGTTTCTTGGTTATGTGTTGAAGGATGGATACAGTTGGATGTAGGATTTGCTAGTTTTGGGTGAGATATTATGCTTCCCCTGTATCCCCAACACCTGGTTGCATAACCGGGAAAATTTTGGGAGTTTATAAGTGGGAATTCAAGTAGCTCTTAGGATATCTTTTCGACAGATGTATGATATGAAATTGGGGTTCGATGTCTAGTGGTCCGCCTATCCACGGTTGGTTTTACAGTGGTCTCGTTGTGTCTTAAATAGTCCTTGGCTATGCCGACTCGGGGACGCTTCATATGTCATGTGCACTGCCTTGTACATGATGGTGCTGTACGATCGAGCCCGTGTAGGCCCCACCACGAAAACTTCGGACGAAATCTCTATCATATGTTTGTTCCGGCTTATTCCGCAAGCCAACCTTTGTTTTGCTTTGAGTTGTGGTATTCGAGTTGCTTCAAAGTCAAATGTTGATTCCATCCCTTGTCTAACTAGTGTTCTCATATTCCTATGTGAATACTAATCCTTCTTGATCATCGAGATTGTCTTGTCAATCCTTTTCAATCGGCGTGTTTCTCTTCAAGTGGATCCGATCATTTCAACATCCGCAAGATCAAGTATCAGTTCTTCTCAACGGTGTTAGTTTCATCCGTCCCCAAGTTGCCTTTGTTTTCCCGCCCACCCACCCTTTTTCTTCAAGGAATCCGATGTCTTAATCAAGTATCCTTTTATTCTTGTGAAGTCTCTCCATTCCTTTTCCGTCAATGTTCTTACCCGGTGATGCTCATGAAGATATTAACGGAGCTTCTAGTTCACCATTATTCATTTTTTTCTTCTCCGGTGGAACCAAGACAAGCTATGTGGATCATATCCTTTCCTCATTTCAATGTTTTTTCCATGCCGGTGCACCTCATAATCTTTCACCGCTCGCTATTCTATTGTTCCGGAGTGCTCAAGATATCTCGAAGATTCGTGTTTCCACTCTTAATCCGTTCAAGCTATTTTGAGGATGTTACCTCATTCAAGCCATTTATTTCAAACAGCGCAATCTATCTTTTAAATCATTCAACGGTGTTTCATTTGAGTGGGCCCTAACCCATGGGTCTTTTCTAGGATCTTACCTGACTCTTCTAATTCTCCCGGAGATATCCTTAAAATTCTTTTCGAAGTTTGACATAAGAATGAATTGCCATCAGTCAAATGTCCTCCTCTAAGATCTTTCAAATTCTTTTCATCGTTGGCTCAACCTCTTTGCTTTGGATTCTTCCAGAGTGCCTAAACAATTCTTGGTGGTGTTCCCCGTCATAATTCTCAGATTTTGAAAACAGAAGAAGATTTTCCCTCCAAATCATATCTGTTCTCTCAAGATTCATGGTGCTAGCTTGTTGCCATCCTCTCATAATTATTTTCGATTGTGAGAATCCTTTTCACCCATCAGGAGATATTCAAGGATATTTTCAGTTCGATTATCCAGAGCCCATAATTTCAGAAGACTTGTTCATTCTCAGCTTTCAGCTCTCGTTCCCCAAATCTCACCGGTGCATCATTCAAGTATTCTCTTATCAGGTCGTGATCTCTTCGTTCTCATGTATCTAAATTCTCTCAAGCATCTTCGTTCATTTGCTTAATTCTTCCCGGTGTTTCTTTATCTTCCCTTCGGTCATTTCAATTCTTACGGTGGTTCATTCAACATTCTTCTTGCCTTGTTATCATATCAATTCATTTGCTGTTCTCAATCCTACCGGTGGATTCGTCGAAGACCTTCCCAAGTTTATGTTATATCTCTCTTAATCTTTTCTACGAGAATAAGTAATATGTCAAATCCGTTCATTGTCATCAATTTAATTGATGAAGGATAAGCATAATGTAATTCTTATTCTTGTTTCATCCAAGAGATTAATTCCTTATTCTGGAGGCTTATCAAATTCTCAGTTTCATTCGTTTCATCTTTTCTTTCCTGGAGTTCCAAGCTCTAATTATCACGAAGATCCATCTAAATCATTGCAAGGATTCACCTTGTGTTTTCAGTTTCTCTTTCTTTTCATTCCTTTGTTTACCGGAGTTCTTCATGGAGGCTCGACATGGTGATTCATCAAGGATTTAATTCCTTCTTGAAGTTTTCATCGAGATTCATTTCTAGGGAGCTCAAGTTTTCTTCATCTTGCTATCCGGAGTGCAATTCTTTCTTCCATATCATTGGAGGTGGTATTATGTCATTCTTGATAATTTGAGTTCATGTTTCATGATTCACATGTTGTTAAGAATGAGGTATTTTAAATCCATCAATCTCTTCATTGGAATTATCTTGGGTTATATTTCACCTAAAACTTCCCCTAAGGATTGTTGCTAATTATGGTGTTATAAAGGATCCAATTTCTTCATCTATCCTCCCGGGGAAATAAGTTTCTCGTCTCCTTGTTCATATCAATCCAATTCTTTTCCCGTAAGTGGCTGGTTGTCACCTCAAAATTTGAGATGTATTCCATAAGACCATATCAAGCGTATTCTTTTCGTTGTTGGTGTTCCAACAACTCCATTCGACTCTTCTCCTAAAGATGCCTTTTCAAACTCTTTTGTGGCAGAAGTTGGCATTTTCTTCTCCATTATTTTATTTCAATTATCTATCTCCTATTTCTTTCTCCCGGAGGCATTGTGTTGCTGCTCTCTTCAAACCTTCTTCTTGTTCTTGTCAAGATCATGTTCTTTTCGTGCTTATCCATTTAACCGGAGGTGTGCCTTTTGTCTCAAGTTCTTTTCATCTTATCAAGCCTTGCATCCCTTCTCAACCGGAGTGCTGCCCAAAGTGGTTCTTCCTTGTTCCTCTTTGATAACGGAGTGCTTTCAACTTCATTTATCTCCGTTGTATTCTTTCCTCGATATGGCTTAACCTTTTCAAGGTTCTTTGGTTTCACTCGTTTGTCAAAGGAGCAACTTAGTTTTACCTCTTCTCTTTCTTTTCCGTTGTTCCTCCGGTACCATTCTAGATCTCGGGACGAGATCCTCTCATAGTGGTGGAGTGTTGTAACACCTCGAGACCTATGTGCCAGGTGTCTTCCAGTTATTCACTGTCGTTGCCATGTCTTTGCTTGCGTGTCATGCATCTCATATCATGTCGTCATGTGTTTTTCATTTGCATACATGTAGCGACCCGACCCGAATGGATCAAGTTTCTGTGCTTAAGTGTCATCCCTGGATCGGTATGCTGACACACACAGTACTCGAGGATTTATAACAGAGGTAAATCACATGTATATGTAACGTAAATACTATTACCTCAATCCAAATAGCGGAAGTAACAAGGTGGTGGATTCCCATCAACACCAACGGCAAAGTTGAGTGTAGAAATCGTAACCCTAATGTATCACTTACTCGTCATAAGAAATCCTGCAACATGAGACGTTGCAGCCACAAAGGGTCAGTACATTGAATGTACTGGCAAATTCACACCATAGAGAGAAATGATGAACAATGGCTATCACTACATGCATATATGGCTGGTGGAAAAGCTCTATGGTTATAAGGTTTTTGTGAAAAAGCCAATTTTTCCCTACTGCAAAGGAATAAATTTTATTTAACCATCATGGTGGTTGTTGAACATTGAGAATGTTTGACAACATTCTCAATCCCAATTAAGTAACATCATTAAACCCAACAAACTTAATTTAAAGTAACATGATGAGATTCACATGATTATCCAAGTACTAGATACTCAAAACGTCCATAACCGGGGACACGGCTAATCATGATTAGTTTATACACTCTGCAGAGGTTTGCGCACTATTCCCCACAAGACTCGATCTCCTCCGTTGGATTTCTCGCACTACATGGTGTTTGAGAAACGGATGACCGAGACATAGTCTTTCAGAAGAGTTTGCACCTTACGATGGGTAGACCGTACCACCTACAACCCCTACATCTGCTAGTCTACCATTGTAAGAGTTCACACGACTTAATCAACTATGCTAGAGCCCATAATAGCTTGTAGCTGCACACGAAAGTTTCTAGTATGAATAATCTCATGATCCCTTTGAGCTTGGGTGGCGGTCCATAAAAAACAGGCAATCCTGGTCTACCCAGGTGCCTAGACAGGCAATCCTGGAATAACCAGGTGCCTCAATCCACCCAGATGTGTGTTTAAGTTGCCACCTTAAGTAAACCATTAATTAACAATCTCACATCTGTCATGGATACTCTCAAAACCCAATCCACGTCTACGAGCATAGCATGGCACTATAAGCATAACGTAATAGTAACTCCCAAGGGTTTGATAACAAACAGGTAATAGGTACTACCTCAACTACTTCCCATCCCACAATTTAATTAGATCCTAATCATGCAATGTTTGAGGATTGGAACTAATGCATAAAACTGGGTATGAAAGAGGATATGATCAAAGTGTGAACTTTCCTGCAATGTTGATGAAGATGATTAGCACTCAAAACTCTTGATAGTTCTTGTCACGGCCGGTTTTCCAATAAAAATATTTATTGATAAACCAGTCTTTTGAGTCCAGTATGAGAGAAATCCTCCTCACTGGTAGACAATTTCTTGATACAATAAGCCAGTAGCATAAAATATATTACAGGGTTGAACTGCGGTCGCTCAACCAAATTATTACAAGCACGCCAATAATCATACATAATGGCGGACAGGACACAGTGGTGTGGAGACATACTACTGACTCACGGATAGGTTGGTGGTGGAAAAGCACAGCGGGAAGGGAAATACAAGACTCTAAGAATATCATTTCATCGAACATGGAGGTGAGGCTCGATAAATTTATTTGGTAGCGGAAGCGGATATAAAACAGTGGCCAAATCTAGGGTCGCACGAGACTGACTGGGACTCCTCTAAGTGTCGGACTCGCTATCGAACTCTTCATCCATGAGATCGCCTTCGTCAGCATCTGGCCAAATCAACAAGCCAGTGAGTACTTTGAAAGTACTCGCAAGACAGTTCAGACGTAAGATATAACAAATGCATGCATGGATGCAACATGATTAATTCCTTAATGCACAATAAATAAACTTGGTATAACGGGTAAGTAAAAAGGGAAACGGCGGTAGTCCGCCTGAAATTCCACAGAACATAAATAAGGACCGATCGGGTGTCTGAAGCGACGCCTCGAAAGGTGAACAAATAAAAATAAGGAAATGATGCCACAGTCGGGCATCTTAGCGACACCACATAAAGGGCTTTAAAAGAAATGCCACGGTCGGATCTCTGAGCGACATCGCAGAAAGGGCTTTAAATGAAATGCCACAGTCGGACGTCTGAGCGACATCGCAGAAAGGGCTTTAAAAGAAATGCCACAGTCAGACGTCTGAGCGACATCGCAGAAAGGGCTTTAAATGAAATGCCACAGTCGGACGTCTAAGCGACATCGCAGAAAGGGCTTTAAAAGAAATGCCACAGTCGGACG
>NC_041386.1:504278835-504350017 GCF_002162155.2 Triticum dicoccoides | reverse complement strand
GTCGGACGTCTGAGCGACATCGCAGAAAGGGCTTTAAAAGAAATGCCACAGTCGGACGTCTGAGCGACATCGCAGAAAGGGCTTTAAATTCACCAGTAAACAATACTCATAATAAACATTCAATCCATGAGAATAAACGGGTTAGTCCATCCACAGGGATAATCATTCAATCGGACTTAGCACTCATGCGATTCACCGGAGTCTCTGTCATCAAAGCTGACAATTGATTAGGATAAGATGGAACGAAACTTGACATGGAAGAGATGATTTGGAGGAATATATGACTCTGCAGAGTTTGTACAAAATTTTTCCCACAGTCAACGGATTTCCGTAGTCACGAAGGACTAGTTCCGTTTATGGTATTTTGGAAGAAAACACAGCTAACCGGTACACACCCATCCTACCTCTCGATGCTAGGAATCACCCTAGTCATCGTCCAAGAAAAACTTTTGAGACGGGGAGATCACAATCTCGAATAGCATGGGATCAAATTTATATACGCGCGCTCTAAGGGGTGCCCCCCTCTCGGTCCCAGCCGGAAACACCCATGCCCCCTGACCGGATGACTGGCTTTAATCCAGGGCCATGGAACCATCATCACGGCCTCTCCTCTTTGGTGTGTACCATGAAAGTGGTTTGCAACTTACTAAACCATATTCCTTGCGGAAAACATGTGGTAGTACAAGGAAGGAAATGATAGGTACTGGACCGATATGGTTTGACACTGAAGTCACATAGTCTGGCGTAAGACTGGCATGCTACAACACTGCCATCGTACCCATCCTCATGCCAACACATGGCCATTCATATTCACATTCATCCACGTATGGATCATTGAACTCACTCACCTTATTATCACATAAAATAACGTTCATCGGTATGCTTACCAACATGCCATGAAACTAACTAAATGCAAAACATGCCGAGACACTCATCATATCAAAAGTTCGAACATGCTTGCCTGGTTCAGAGTAGTCGGAGCCTAGCTCGGTGAAGTTCGCGGCTCCGTCACCTCCTTCGGTATCTACGGTTTAAAGAAAATATATGCGCTAACGTAAATACCAAGGAGATCACAGAAGGTAAACCAAATATTTTTCAAATAAATTTGATAAAAAACTAGACAAAATTTTAAAGAGAACAGAAAAAGAATCAATCAAAAATACTTTTCTGATTAAAAGTTATAAGGGTTTTTGTCCACGGACTTATCTGTAATGAAACAGAAGATTTCCAGGGGCTAGTTTATAAAAACAGAAAACGCTTCGGTAGCGACTACGCCAGCCCGAAGAGAAAACGCATTTGGCAGTAGGCGTTCCAGATAACGCTTCGTTTAGAAAGGACAGAGAGGCTGACAGCGGGTCCCACTTGTCATGTTTAAATTTTCAAATGGGAGGGACGAGGCTCGTCGGCGCCCGAGAGCTGCTGTGGTCGCCGGCGGCGATCCACGGCGAGGCATGGGGATCAGAGGTTACCAATGTGCTCACCGTGTCCTTCCGCAACGGTGGGTGGTGGTGTTGGTCGCCGGTGAGCACCACGTCGACGGCGGTCTCAACTCCGGCGGACGGTGGTTCGGGCGTGGATGGAGCTCGTCGGAGAGGGCTGCAAAGATTAAATTGAGGTGGGGGTTGGACTACTGGGTGCAAGAGAGGGCTACGGACGAGGTTTGGGCGCCGGAGGTGGCCTCACCGAAGTGAATCGAGCTGGAGGCCGAGGCGGATCGGGGCGGCCGGAGCTGGGGAAGGAGACCTCCTCGAGGTCCCCCTAGTGGCCTGGCGGGGCTTTGGTGAGGAGTGGTGATGCTGCGTGCACGAGGGTGAGCTCGGGGCCCTTTTTATAGGCGGCCCGAGGCGGTTGCCGTGAACGGAGATTTCCGGCGAGCGATTACGGTGGCGCAGTGCTCAGTCGGGGTGGTTAGGGAGTCGAGCGTCATCACGGAGGTTCAATGGGTCCGTTTTAGTGCTAAACTGGCCGGGGTTTGGGTGTTTGGGTCGAGCTCGACGGAACGGGGTGGCGCGGGCCCGTCGGCGGCAGAGAGCGCGCTCCGTGCGTGCTGCGCCACGGCGACGGTGCCGCATGCGTGCGCTGGCACGGAGAAGGCCACGCGGAGCCACCAGAGGATTTGGGCGGTGCCGAACGGCGTTGCGCCGCCGTTCTCCTCCCTGTCGGCCGTTACGGGGAGCCGGCCGCCGCAAGACACGCCGGCGCAGGCGGGCCAGGGCACCACCGACGCCAGGGTCGCGCCAAGTGCGCGTGTGAAGCTTCGGACAAGCAAGCGAGGCCGCGAGCAACGTGCCAAGTGCAATGTGGCCGCGTGACTGAAACTGTCGAAACTGAAAACTGAATTTAACTGAATTTCTGAAAGTGTAAGGAAAACAGTGCATGCAAGGTGTTCGACAGAATGATCCAGGCATGTAGGGATTTTTCCTTGAGCTGATTTTTGGTGGAGTGGCTTCTCATTGCTCAAATAGGCTGCCTGAATTTTGGTGGAATTTTTGGAGGAGTGTAGATATGAATTTCACCAAATTTGGCAAATCTGGTCCAAACTTGCAGAGACTGAATTTTGAAAATTTTGAAAAGAGGAGGAGTGGATCAAGATGGTTCTGGGTTATGGATGCTAAGGACAATCCAGGAGAATTGGTTTGAGGTCAAAACTCAAATGCAATAGGGCACTTGCTTTGAAAAACTCTCAGGCTCCAAATAATTTTCAGAATTGAATTGAGGGGAAAAATAATTAGAATAAAAATCCAAAACCAGTTTGGATTAGTTGGGAGAGAGAATTTAGGTTGATCACAAGTTGTAGGGGAGGTTTTGGAGGGGTTTTACCACATGGGCAAAAATGCCAAGTCATGGTGGTTCCAAGATATGAAAATCCCAAATTTTCATAGAGCTTCACTTAAAAAAAATCTCTCCTCAAAACCACAAAGTTTTTGATAAAAACCAAATAAAAATTTTGGAGTGTCACAACACCTACCCCCTTAGGAAAAATCTCGTCCCCGAGATTTCAGCTGATCCTTAAATAAGTGTGGATGCTCTGTCCGAAGAAAATCCTCGCTTTCCCAAGTTGCTTCACTGTCGGTGTGATTGCTCCACTGGACTTTGAAAAACTGGATGGTTTTCTGTCGGGTCCTCCTTTCAGACTCCTCTAATATTCTTATGGGACGTTCTCGATAAGTGAGGTCTGGCTGTATGTCAATGTTCTCATGAGATACTTGTTTCTCTGGGTTGCTTACGCACTTCCTTAATTGAGAGACGTGGAACACGTCGTGAATGTCGAACAAGTCTTCGGGTAAGTCTAGCTGGTAGGCTACAGTGCCTCTTCGTGCCACTATGCAAAATGGTCCAATGAATCTTGGTGCTAATTTTCCTTTAATCTTAAACCGTTGCAATCCTCTCATCGGGGATACTCTCAAGTATACGAATTCACCGGGTTCGAAGCTGACCCTACGATGTTTCTGATCATAATAACTTTTCTGTCGACTTTGAGCGGTCTTAAGTCAGTCCCTGATTAGCTTGACTTTTTCCTCGGCTTCTCTGAGCATATCTGGTCCGAAGATGCGGCTGTCTCCGGTCTCTGACCAATTTAACGGGGTACGACATCTCCTTCCGTATAGGGCTTCGAAAGGAGCCATTTGCAGGCTGGCCTGGTAACTGTTGTTGTATGCGAACTCGGCATATGGCAGGCTGTCCTCCCAACTGGTTCCATAGGTGAGGACACATGCTCTCAGCATGTCTTCTAAAACCTGGTTTACGCGTTCTGTTTGTCCATCAGTCTGTGGATGGTATGCGGTACTGAAGGCTAGTTGGGTTCCCAGAGCCTGTTGTAATTGCTCCCAAAATCTTGAGACGAACTGAGTGCCTCTGTCGGAAATTATAGTCTTCGGGACACCGTGCAGACAGACTATGCGGGAAAGATAAATCCTGGCAAGCCTCTGAGTGGTGTAGGTTGTCTTCACTGGAATAAAGTGTGCTACTTTGGTCAACCTGTCAGTGATGACCCATATGGCATCATTCCCGTGTCGTGACCGAGGTAATCCGACAATAAAATCCATCCCTATTTCATCCCATTTCCACTCAGGTATTTTGTTAGGTTGCAGTAGTCCGGCTGGTCTCTGATGTTCAGCTTTTATGCGTTGACATGAGTCGCAACATGCAATGAAAGCGGCTATGTCCCTCTTCATACCGTGCCACCAAAATCTTTCTTGAATATCCTTATACATTTTGGTTCCTCCAGGGTGGATCGAATATGGAGTGGTGTGTGCTTCAGTTAAAACTTGCTGTTTAAGGTCTTCTATGTTTGGCACGCATAGCCTTTCTCCGTACCATAATATTCCTTCATTGTCTATGACGAATTCCGAGGCCTTGCCCATACTCAACTTCCTTTTAATTCCTTCAATGCTGGGGTGACCGGACTGAGCCTCTTTAGTTTTCTCCACAAGGTGTGGTTGTATTTCCAAGTTTGATATGGTGCCTTCTGCTACCATTATCAAGTTGAGCTTGACAAATTCTTGATGGAATTCGGGCCTCAAGCTGTGTAGATAGTTCCCGTCGGAGCTGGGGTTCCGACTCAGGGCATCGGCCACTACGTTTGCTTTCCCTGGATGGTAATGGATACCAACATCGTAATCCTTTACCAATTCTAACCAGCGGCGTTGCCGTAAATTTAGTTCTGGCTGCGTAAAAATGTATTTGAGGCTTTTGTGATCCGTATATATCTCACATCGATTCCCAAGTAGAAAATGCCTCCATTCCTTGAGTGCATGAATAACTGCTGCCATTTCTAAATCATGAGTGGGATAATTTTCCTCGTGTTTGCGAAGTTGCCTTGAAGCGTAGGCGACAACCTTGCCTTCTTGCATCAACACGCATCCGAGACCCTTTCTGGATGCGTCACAAAATACTTCAAAATTCTTGTGTATATCGGGTACAATTAATACTGGTGCTGTTGTTAATTTCCGCTTTAGCTCTTGGAAACTTTTCTCGCAGGCTTCTGTCCATTCAAACTTCTTATCTTTCTTGAGTAACTGTGTCATAGGCTTGGATATGGTGGAAAATCCTTCAATAAATCTGCGGTAATACCCTGCCATTCCCAAGAAACTTCGTATAGTCTGTTACGCTGGCTGGTGACTTCCAGTCAAGTACGGCCTTGACTTTCTCTGGGTCCACTGCTATACCGTCTTGAGTCAGCACGTGGCCTAGAAAACCTACTTGTCTTAGCCAAAATTCGCACTTGCTGAACTCGGCATACAATTGGTGTTTCCTTAGCTCTCCTAGTACAATCCTGAGATGTTCTGCGTGCTCTTCTGGTGTTTTGGAGTATACCAGAATATCGTCGATGAATACTACGACGAATTTGTCCATAAACTTCATAAATACTTTGTTCATGAGGTGAACAAAATATGCCGGGGCGTTAGTTAATCCAAACGGCATCACTGTGAACTCATACAGTCCATATCTGGAGGTGAAGGCTATTTTGGGGATATCTTCCGTTCGTACCTTCAATTGATGGTATCCTGACCTTAAGTCAATTTTTGAGAATACCTTGGCCTGAGCAAGTTGATCAAACAAATCGTTTATCCTTGGCATCGGGTATTTGTTTTTGACTGTGACCATGTTAAGTGCTCGATAGTCGATACACAATCTCAGCGTTCCATCCTTCTTCTTGGCAAATAAAATTGGTGATCCCCAAGGTGAGGAGCTGGCCCGAATGTATCCTTTATCCAGTAATTCCTTTATTTGCTTCTTCAATTCGATCAACTCGGATGGTGCCATTCTGTATGGTTTCTTGTATATGGGGGTGGTTCCTGGTGCTAGCTCAATGCGGAATTCTATTTCTCGATCTGGTGGCATGCCTGGCAGCTCTTCAGGGAATACATCTGGAAATTCACACACTACTGGAACCTTGTTTAGCTCAGAAACGTCCACCTTATTTAATCTCGGTTGCCGGGGTCTTTTTCCTTCCTTGGCTGATACTCTTATTGTCTTCCCTTGGTGGTGTGTGAGAATCACGGTCCTGTTGAAACAGTCGATAAAACCTTTATTGGTGGTTAGCCAATCCATCCCTAGGATGACATCCAGTTCTTTATTTTCCAATACAATAAGATTTGCGTAAAACTCCAATCCTTCAAACTCAATGACCACATTCTGACAGTAATTCTGAGAAACTTGCTGAATCCCGGGGGACTTGATTATTATGGATTTCTCCAAAGGAAGCATCGAAAAATTATTTTGCAAAGCAAAACTTTTCGAGATGAAAGAGTGAGAAGCTCCAGAATCAAACAAAACCATTGCAGGTATTGTGTTGACAGGAAACGTACCGAGTACGATATCCGGAGCATTTTGTGCCTCCTCTTTGGTTACGTGGTTCAGATGACCCTTCCTGTGGTTATTGTTGGGATTGAAATTGTTTCGTTTGGGCGCTGAATTATTGCCGCCGTTGTTCGGCTTCGGGGTTGAGTTCCTTGGCTTGGGGCACTGTTTGGCATAATGCCCTTCTTCTCCACAAGCGTAACAAGTAACGCCGGGGCGATAGGTGAATTCCTTGTCCCTTGCATGAAAATTCTTGATTGGGCGTGAGACATTGGATGAGAATTTGGGTGTCCCACCCTTTTTAAAATCTATCTTGCTCCGGTGATTGCGAGTGTGATTAGTCTGGTCCCTTTTTCGCTTGCGGATATCTTCCAGACTGCGTCTCTCATTTTCCAGAGTAATGGCCTTGTCCACCAGCGTTTTAAAATCAGGAAAAGTGTGCACGACCAGTTGGCATTTAAGCGCGGGCGCCAGACCGTCAAGGAATTTCTCCATCTTCTTGATTTCAGTCATACGCTCCTCATTGGCGTAGCGGGATAATAGGGTAAATTGACTGTTGTAATCTGACACTGTCATGTTCCTTTGTTTGAGGTCATCAAATTCTCTCTTCTTGATTTTCATAATACTCTTAGGAATATGTGCACCACGGAAACCTTCCTTGAAATCATCCCAGGTTATGTCATTTTTGTTGGGATGCATGTGCAGAAAATTCTCCCACCACGATGCGGCTGCTCCTGTGAGATAGTGTGGAGCATATAGTACTTTCTCGAGATCTGAACACTTTGCAATAATTAATTTCCTCTCCATATCTCGAAGCCAGTCCTCGGCTTCAAGAGGCTTGTCAGTGTGAGAAAATGTTTGAGGACGTGTCTTCTGTAGCTCAGATAACTTGGAATGTTGCTGATACTGTCCATGATGATTCCCCATGTTGATGACTTGGTTCATCATCTCGCGATGTTGTTGCTGACTCTGTTCATAAAGGCGGCACATTTGTGAAAGTGCCGATTCACTGCCTTGTTGGCTTGACTGTCCCTGAGTGAACTCATTGTTGGGTTGAGTATCATGAATTTCCTCTGGTGGAGTTGGCATGGAACGTGTCCAAGGACGAGACATTTTTCACTCTGGGAAAAGTATTTTTGTAAAACTCTTAAGAAAAGCGGAAAGAGTCGCAAAAATAAAACCATAAATGCATAAAGCTGGTAGATATTATTAAATACCCAAGCTTACTTAAGAAAAACAAATCGACTTGCGCACGGAGAAGGACTGCTCATTACATATCTTACACGCGGGCGGTAATTATACAGTACATCACTCAGGATATGCGTACATAATCCTGACATGTTATTAAGGCTAGTGCACTTCTCCAGATCCTACATGATGCGCAAACATGCTACTTCTCACAGCCTATGCACATATCTTACAAAGTGGTACAATACACGGCAGCTAAGCGTACTTAGGCAGAGATGTTGACGATCTCCCTTGCCCTGCCGAGGGCGAGGCGTAGCGAGGTTGGGGACTCGACTTCCTCCTCGCTAATGGGCTCCATACGTGTAGTGTTGCGCAGAGCGGGCGGAGCGGTTGCCAGGGGCGGAGCAACACGTACATGAGTGGGCGCGAAGGTTGGTGTAGTGCGCGCTGGAGTGGGTGCAATGACTTGGTTAAATTCTTCGGTAGAAGGCAGGCGACGAGTAGGCGTAAAAGATGCTGATGACGAGACAAAAGTTGGTGGCGGAGCGATGGGTAGGAGCTCCCTCCTGTTGGCAGCACAGCCATGGACTGAGTCCATGCGGGTAGCTACGAAGTCGTCCACCAGGTTGTCGAAGGCTGCCTCCAGGGCCCGGAGATACTCAATGAGCATCTCAAAAGCCTCGTCTCGTTCTCCTCTGGGGCAGGAGTATGCGTAGTGACAGGTGTAAGGCACATGGCACGGAAGATAACGGTAACGACGAGTCTTCATCATGGGAAGGACATCCCTGAGACGAGCTATCGCCTCGCGGGCTGCCATCTGCATAGCATGCCTCTCCGTAGGCATGGCTCTTCCCACGAACCGGAAGCGGCGTAACTCACCACGCCCTCCCCTGAACTGCACCGCGGCCTGGTGCATGGTCAGACTGTCGTTGACTCGGTGCTGGTAGAGTGTGAAGACTGGGCGCACGGATGGCCCCATCGCGACCTGAACGATGGAAGAAAGAAGCTTGACGAACCCATCGGGCATGTTGGCGAAGGTCTGAGCCTCGCAGCTGACGTCGGCCATCTACAAAAGTAGGCAAAATTCTGCAGGGTCAGATCATAAATTTATGCTGACTGACAGAAAATGACTACAATTGCAAAAGCATAAAATAGCCCTGTCATGCTAATAACTAATTAGCGATCGCACCTAGTGGCTTCCTACAGTCAGCCTGACTCTGGTACCAAGCTTGTCACGGCCGGTTTTCCAATAAAAATATTTATTGATAAACCAGTCTTTTGAGTCCAGTATGAGAGAAATCCTCCTCACTGGTAGACAATTTCTTGATACAATAAGCCAGTAGCATAAAATATGTTACAGGGTTGAACTGCGGTCGCTCAACCAAATTATTACAAGCACGCCAATAATCATACATAATGGCGGACAGGACACAGTGGTGTGGAGACATACTACTGACTCACGGATAGGTTGGTGGTGGAAAAGCACAGCGGGAAGGGAAATACAAGACTCTAAGAATATCATTTCATCGAACGTCGAGGTGAGGCTCGATAAATTTATTTGGTAGCGGAAGCGGATATAAAACAGTGGCCAAATCCAGGGTCGCACGAGACTGACTGGGACTCCTCTAAGTGTCGGACTTGCTATCGAACTCTTCATCCATGAGATCGCCTTCGTCAGCATCTGGCCAAATCAACAAGCCAGTGAGTACTTTGAAAGTACTCGCAAGACAGTTCAGACGTAAGATATAACAAATGCGTGCATGGATGCAACATGATTAATTCCTTAATGCACAATAAATAAACTTGGCATAACGGGTAAGTAAAAAGGGAAACGGCGGTAGTCCGCCTGAAATTCCACAGAACATAAATAAGGACCGATCGGGTGTCTGAAGCGACGCCTCGAAAGGTGAACAAATAAAAATAAGGAAATGATGCCACAGTCGGGCATCTTAGCGACACCACATAAAGGGCTTTAAAAGAAATGCCACGGTCGGATGTCTGAGCGACATCGCAGAAAGGGCTTTAAATGAAATGCCACAGTCGGACGTCTGAGCGACATCGCAGAAAGGGCTTTAAAAGAAATGCCACAGTCAGACGTCTGAGCGACATCGCAGAAAGGGCTTTAAATGAAATGCCACAGTCGGACGTCTGAGCGACATCGCAGAAAGGGCTTTAAAAGAAATGCCACAGTCGGACGTCTGAGCGACATCACAGAAAGGGCTTTAAAAGAAATGCCACAGTCGGACGTCTGAGCGACATCGCAGAAAGGGCTTTAAATTCACCAGTAAACAATACTCATAATAAACATTCAATCCATGAGAATAAACGGGTTAGTCCATCCACAGGGATAATCATTCAATCGGACTTAGCACTCATGCGATTCACCGGAGTCTCTGTCATCAAAGCTGACAATTGATTAGGATAAGATGGAACGAAACTTGACATGGAAGAGATGATTTGGAGGAATATATGACTCTGCAGAGTTTGTACAAAAATTTTCCCACAGTCAACGGATTTCCGTAGTCACGAAGGACTAGTTCCGTTTATGGTATTTTGGAAGAAAACACAGCTAACCGGTACACACCCATCCTACCTCTCGATGCTAGGAATCACCCTAGTCATCGCCCAAGAAAAACTTTTCAGACGAGGAGATCACAATCTCGAATAGCATGGGATCAAATTTATATACGCGCGCTCTAAGGGGTGCCCCCCTCTCGGTCCCAACCGGAAACACCCATGCCCCCTGACCGGATGACTGGCTTTAATCCAGGGCCATGGAACCATCATCATGGCCGCTCCTCTTTGGTGTGTACCATGAAAGTGGTTTGCAACTTACTAAACCATATTCCTTGCGGAAAACATGTGGTAGTACAAGGAAGGAAATGATAGGTACTGGACCGATATGGTTTGACACTGAAGTCACATAGTCTGGCGTAAGACTGGCATGCTACAACACTGCCATCATACCCATCCTCATGCCAACACATGGCCATTCATATTCACATTCATCCACGTATGGATCATTGAACTCACTCACCTTATTATCACATAAAATAACGTTCATCGGTATGCTTACCAACATGCCATGAAACTAACTAAATGCAAAACATGCCGAGACACTCATCATATCAAAAGTTCGAACATGCTTGCCTGGTTCAGAGTAGTCGGAGCCTATCTCGGTGAAGTTCGCGGCTCCGTCACCTCCTTCGGTATCTACGGTTTAAAGAAAATATATGCGCTAACGTAAATACCAAGGAGAGCACAGAAGGTAAACCAAATATTTTTCAAATAAATCTGATAAAAAACTAGACAAAATTTTAAAGAGAACAGAAAAAGAATCAATCAAAAATACTTTTCTGATTAAAAGTTATAAGGGTTTTTGTCCAGGGACTTATCTGTAATGAAACAGAAGATTTCCAGGGGCTAGTTTATAAAAACAGAAAACGCTTCGGTAGCGACTACGCCAGCCCGAAGAGAAAACGCATTTGGCAGTAGGCGTTTTCAGATAACGCTTCGTTTAGAAAGGACAGAGAGGCTGACAGCGGGTCCCACTTGTCACGTTTAAATTTTCAAATGGGAGGGACGAGGCTCGTCGGCGCCCGAGAGCTGCTGTGGTCGCCAGCGGCGATCCACGGCGAGGCATGGGGATCAGAGGTTACCAATGTGCTCACCGTGTCCTTCCGCAACGGTGGGTGGTGGTGTTGGTCGCCGGTGAGCACCACGTCGACGGCGGTCTCAACTCCGGCGGACGGTGGTTCGGGCGTGGATGGAGCTCGTCGGAGAGGGCTGCAAAGATTAAATTGAGGTGGGGGTTAGACTACTGGGTGCAAGAGAGGGCTACGGACGAGGTTTGGGCGCCGGAGGTGGCCTCACCGAAGTGAATCGAGCTGGAGGCCGAGGCGGATCGGGGCGGCCGGAGCTGGGGAAGGAGACCTCCTCGAGGTCCCCCTAGTGGCCTGGCGGGGCTTTGGTGAGGAGTGGTGATGCTGCATGCACGAGGGTGAGCTCGGGGCCCTTTTTATAGGCGGCCCGAGGCGGTTGCCGTGAACGGAGATTTCCGGCGAGCGATTACGGTGGCGCAGTGCTCGGTCGGGGTGGTTAGGGAGTCGAGCGTCATCACGGAGGTTCAATGGGTCCGTTTTAGTGCTAAACTGGCCGGGGTTTGGGTGTTTGGGTCGAGCTCGACGGAACGGGGTGGCGCGGGCCCGTCGGCGGCAGAGAGCGCGCTCCGTGCGTGCTGCGCCACGGCGACGGTGCCGCATGCGTGCGCTGGCACGGAGAAGGCCACGCGGAGCCACCAGAGGATTTGGGCGGTGCCGAACGGCGTTGCGTCGCCGTTCTCCTCCCTGTCGGCCGTTACGGGGAGCCGGCCGCCGCAAGACACGCCGGCGCAGGCGGGCCAGGGCGCCACCGACGCCAGGGTCGCGCCAAGTGCGCGTGTGAAGCTTCGGACAAGCAAGCGAGGCCGCGAGCAACGTGCCAAGTGCAATGTGGCCGCGTGACTGAAACTGTCGAAACTGAAAACTGAATTTAACTGAATTTCTGAAAGTGTAAGGAAAACAGTGCATGCAAGGTGTTCGACAGAATGATCCAGGCATGTAGGGATTTTTCCTTGAGCTTATTTTTGGTGGAGTGGCTTCTCATTGCTCAAATAGGCTGCCTGAATTTTGGTGGAATTTTTGGAGGAGTGTAGATATGAATTTCACCAAATTTGGCAAATCTGGTCCAAACTTCCAGAGACTGAATTTTGAAAATTTTGAAAAGAGGAGGAGTGGATCAAGATGGTTCTGGGTTATGGATGCTAAGGACAATCCAGGAGAATTGGTTTGAGGTCAAAACTCAAATGCAATAGGGCACTTGCTTTGAAAAACTCTCAGGCTCCAAATAATTTTCAGAATTGAATTGAGGGGAAAAATAATTAGAATAAAAATCCAAAACCAGTTTGGATTAGTTGGGACAGAGAATTTAGGTTGATCACAAGTTGTAGGGGAGGTTTTGGAGGGGTTTTACCACATGGGCAAAAATGCCAAGTCATGGTGGTTCCAAGATATGAAAATCCCAAATTTTCATAGAGCTTCACTTAAAAAAAATCTCTCCTCAAAACCACAAAGTTTTTGATAAAAACCAAATAAAAATTTTGGAGTGTCACAGTTCTACTCGTCACACTTCGGTCAATCTATCGTAAGCAAGCAGTAGTAACCACACATAAGCAATCACTCAAAAGATCGGGAAGAACGAAGAAAACAATTCGGAAAACATCAAAACCAAGCAAATAACTCTTGCAATATAAAACAATTTCTAACAGTACCAAAATTATGTGAATTTGGCCTTATTAGAATGTTTAGGTCAAGAGCTTCAATTTGCAAAAAGAATCAACTCAAACGGAGCTACGAAACTCAAGTTATGATCAAACGAAGTTTGAATTCAAATCTGATATAATTCAAATTTTAAACTTTTCAAAAACATGTTTGAGTTGGATTACTGGATAGAGGAGATCATAACGAAGACGCGGGCGTTGGTTTTATTGGATTTGGATAAACGAGCAAAAGTAATGATCGTTTGAAGTATAGGGACTATTCTGTAAATAAAGTATTCACAACTAGGTCCCTGGCTGAAAATAACAGAAAAAGAAAAAGACTAAAAGGCGAACGTTCTCTTATAAGGTCTAAATAGTGGACGGTCGCTGTTTAATAAAACCTAAAAAAACAGATCTAGTCTAGGATTTTTTTTTAAAAAAACGAACTTCAAATAAAACCGGATCGGACCGGGTTCGGGTTTATACCGGTTCGCAGTGGTTTGGCGGTTTTCGAGAGAAAACCGGCGGCGGCGAGGTTGGACTCCGGCGAGGCGACGGCATCGGCACGAGGCAGCACGGGGTGGCTACGCGGCGTGCAGCAGCGGCGGCGCAAGGCGGATGCGGCAGAGGGCGGCGGCTGCGGCGCGGCGGAGCTATGCGGGGCGGCGGTGGAGCAGCGGCGGCGGCGATCTGCGGCGCGGTGCGGCGCAGCGGGATGCAGGCGAGGGCGGCGGCGAAACGAGAGGAGGCGAGGCGGGGCCGGGCCTCGGCTTTTATAGGGGGCGGGGCGGCTCCAAGGTGGCGTGGGGAAGGGGCAGAGGAGACCGGAGCTTCCACGGCGAGCGGCGGCGGTGATGCGGACTCGGGAGGAATCCCGGTCGGGGACGACACGTGAGCTGGGCCGCGGCCTGGCTGGGTGCTGGGCCGGCCCAGTCGGCGAAGGGATTTTTTTTAAGAAAAACATTTCCGGACAAATAAAAATAATAAAAGCAAAATAAATAAAATATTATATAGGCATATAATATATCAAAATTTTCACAAAAAGATTCTCTACGACATGAACATTTTTTTAATGCCAAATAAAATCCAGAATAATTCAAATAATTCAAAGAGTACTACTGGTCTAATAAAAACTCAATAAAATCATTTTAAAAATACCAAAATGATTTCAAATTAATTTTTCTCCAATTTTCTATTGTAGGGAATCAGTTTACCCTATTTTCCATATATTTTATTTTTGGAGAAAAATAATTTGAATAAAACTCAAATAACTCCAAATTGAAAATAAATTCAAAAGAACTTTGAATTTAATTCTTTGAAACTCCCAACTCATATTTCATATAATTTGAAGAAGTCATTTTATCTTCGCTCGTGAAAATCATTGAGTTGCATAAAGTTTTAGAATTGGAAATATTTTCCAAATAAAATTCAAATGTTTTCAACACCCCTTGTCATTTAAATAAATGGAAGAAGTCATGTCATCTTCTCTCCAGGGTTTTGTGATGAAAAGAATTTGAATTCTCGGGGATCAAAAGAAAAAGGTGAAAGTTTGGGAAAGTCCTTTTATTCCCTCTTATTTAACTTTCAAAAGTTTTGAATTTCACTCAATCAATCAACAATCAATCAAATCTATTTATTTATTATAACATTCCAAAATTTAGAATTTTGGGATGTTACAAACCTACCACCCTTAAAATGAATCTCGCCCTCGAGATTCGGAGAGGCTAGAAAGAAATAGGTTAGGGTTTGGGGGTCTCCATCGATCATCACAAGGGTCTGGGGTGCTACCACCCTTAGAAACATTGTTACGGTTCCATCAAAACTCATATAGTCCATCCTTATTCTTGATGGGGCCGGTCTTCTCAGATCTTTAGTATAATTCCTTTCTCTGGGCTCTTCCGGTAATGGCATAACCTTTTCCTCAATTCTGTTATCCTTTCATCTTGGTAAGGTTCTTCTGTGACTGGGTCTTCTTAGCTGACGGGTCTGGCGCCAATACTAAACAACTATCGATATCTCATGGTGGTCAACCATTTATGGTTTCTCCTGTAGGAAATGGGTCTGGTTGATGTTCATCGTATAACCTACGGTTGGCAAAAGCTGCCTTGTACAAGGGAAAACTTGCTATACCATTCTAAGGTTTAACAAGGTTTAATATCGTCATCTCTATACTATAGGCAAGTCACTCAGATTTACCATCCCATATAGCAAGGCGAATAATAAGAGTAAGTCGGTATGGTGATCAATCCATCCCGCACCCAAATCATTACCTTGTATACGGTTTAGCGAATCTCACATTCTAACACTCGGTCATCCTCACAAGCATTGCAGAATTTCTCTTGTCCACGAACTGCATTCGGAATAATCCATTGATTCTGCAAGCCAAACAAACATCTATCGTTCCTTCACAACTCTCAGGTTTTGCGTTACTCCTATAAAATTGTCTGCCGATAAACGTCGTATCTTCCTCCAGGGTTTTTCCTTCAGCAAGAATGTGCTTGCTTCTTGGCAGGTCCTGGGGCCTGTGGGTTATGGCCCATCTCATCACTTATAGTCCTTGAACTTATCATCGGGCAACTGATCATTATTCCAACTTCCAACTTCCTAGTATTCTTAAATCCATCCAATTGTACTGTCTTCCTTCCTTCTATTTGCACCAAACTAGGACAGGATTACTCAGACTCATCATGGAGTTTCCATTGATCCATATTTCTGACATCATACCTCATTTATATCCAATAGTAATTTATCTCTTCATCCTCGTGGGATATCCCTCATACCGAGATAAAAACTTATACTTATGAAGTCCATATTCCACTTCGTGGAACATCATTATCCTTTCCAGGGTCAAGCGTCCTTACAGGGGAATATTGGCCATCTCTGCATGGCACTTCTTCAACTGGGAAATGTGAAACACATCATGAGCTCTTGACAGTCCTTCGGGTGACTCCAACTTGTTGGCCACTTCTCCCATACGCTCCAAAACTCGGTATGATCCTAAAAATCTTGGGGCTAACTTTCCCTTAACTACAAATTGTTTAACTCCTCGCAGAGGGGACGAAGACATGCTCTGTCTCCAATCTCATAGACTACCTCCTTGAGTTTTTGAGTCTGAATAACTCTTCTGCCTAGACTGGGCTACCTTCAGTCTATCTCAAATCAACTTAACATTCTCTTCTGACTCCTTGATCACATTTGGTCCAAACAACTGACAGTCTCCAACTTCATCCCACACACTCTTGGGGTATCACACATATCGAGACAAAACGCGTATTCATTTTATCCGAAATCCACTCAGTGGAGTATCCTTATCTTTTCCATGGGTCAATGGTTCTTACAGGGTACTACCACCCTTAAAATGCACAAATCTTCCATAGACCATATTTCTCTTATCCTCAAAAATGATCAAAATCCTTCTTCATAGAGTAACAACTCATAAAATCCCTATCAGTACCAACGATGCTAACTTTATTCATTCTCAAGTGATTAAAATCTCTCACTTTTCCATTACATGTCTCAACTCAACACCTCAATATAAAAGAAAATGTTCTCACTTCTACTACTCCATTTCTTTTGTTGCAAACTCAACTATCTAGCACAAGTTTCCTTCTCTTTGGGGCATTCTCTGGCAAAGTGCCTGCTCCATTACAACTAAAACATATTACTTCTGACAAGTATCGAGGTTTCCTTTTTGGGCAATTGTTGAGGTAGTGCCCTGACTCCTTGCACCTGTAACAGGTGATATGACTCAGGTCCTTCCTAGAATCCAATCTGCTTCTCTTCCTGGACCTTTTCATGCCGATCGTGACTTCTATTTCTTGTGGGTCATATTCTACTTCCTCTGTCGGGAATTCTACTAAATCCCCATTCAAACAATTTTGGGAGATGTGTCCTTCTTCTCCACATGAAAAGCAAGACTTAGTGCAGGGTTTACTCGGGTCTTTTTAGGCGTGTCCTCCATCTCTTCCTTCAACACAACTTCTTCTAAAATTTCCATGAGGGCTCCTTTCATTACTTCTTTCTTCTGCTGGATGGTTCGTTGTACCATGGGGTAAATGTGACACTGAGCAGGATAGTGGGTAGTCCCTTCACACAAGAAACAAGTAATTTGCCTAATTGGGCATTCTTCAACTGGGTGACTTCCTTCACAATTAGGGCATTCATCCTTGTGTTCTTTATGGGTGTGTCCTATTTCTCCACAAATGTTGCATGCACAAGGTTTCTTCATATCCTTTCCATAAGGCTTCAACTTCTGGGACACAAGTCGAGACTTTGGCAGAGTCAACTTAAATTCTTTCCATGTGGTTACTCCTTGCCATCCATTGATGGTTTGGTACATCCTCCACCAAGTAGCAGCACCTCTTTCAAAGCACTGAAGAGCATGCTGGGTCATATCCTTTTGGACTATAGGGTTATTCTCCATGTGATCTTCCATGTTCTGAATCCATCGGTCTGTCTCCAACTGACTCATCGGTACAGAAAATATAAGCTCATCTTCATTCATCCTCTATTGGGTCCATGGGTTTGGGGTGAGATAAGAGAGATAGAGAGGGATACACACAATACAAACAAAAGTTTTGAAAAGACAGATTTTTATTGTGGCTGTCGGAAAAACATCAAACAAATGACAACTCACAAACGTGGCATCTAACGTAGGTATATAACAGGGGTTTGGTCTTCTAAAGGTCAATAAATCTTAAACGTCTCCAAACTCTTCAAGCCTTGTTCATGCCTCCAATGGCTTCTTCCGATCATGCTTCTCTTTCTCCAGTTCTTTTGCCAGATCAACTCTGTTGTCGCGAAGTCTCTCATGACGTCCTTTAATATTCTGGAGTTGCGTTCCAAACCTCTGGTTTCAACATCCTTCGCGTGAACCATGGTCCTACTGTCCTTCAGTTCCTGATGAATCTATGATATCTCTAGGTTTTGCTCCTCCAGCTTGGCTACTTCAGCTTCTGGTTCCCGAGTTCTTCACGAAATCCTTCCTTGTCTAATACGGC
Source organism: Triticum dicoccoides (assembly GCF_002162155.2). Classification (NCBI taxonomy): domain Eukaryota; kingdom Viridiplantae; phylum Streptophyta; class Magnoliopsida; order Poales; family Poaceae; genus Triticum; species Triticum dicoccoides. The sequence continues at coordinate 504,332,230 of NC_041386.1, read as the reverse complement.
TTCATGGAGCTCCACCTTAAACTTCTTGATGTACTACTCCAGATCCTGGTGATACACCGGCTAAGGTTAAAACTTCACCTTACTGATAGGTGCTCCATCAGCCTTCTTCCATCAAATCCATTCTGAAGAAATGTATCCTTAACTCAGCATGGTGACAATAGCATCAACGGGCGATAATACCATCGATAGTCATGTTTCTGCTCTTGTCATTGCCAAGAGCTATCTCTCCATAGTTGATATTTCCTGCCTTAGGGTTTTCCTTGACAAAACTTCGAGTTCTAATGCTCCATGTTCCGGTCTTTCTCCGATACACCTTGATCTCGGGTATTGACAACTTCCATATTTTGCCAAGTTCCATAAGGGTAGCCTTCCTAGGTCATACAAATCTAGGGATTCTTCAGAGCCTTCAAATTCTACTTGTCTTCGGTCTTCAACCGTTGTAGTTTCCATTATTCAAATGCACGGAAAATACACTTCATTCCGAAGTGGTCTTAGTTGTCCGATATCTTGTACTTCTTGGAGTGGTCTTCATCAGTCGAATCTTCGTGTGGTCAAAAGGGGAAAAGGGTATGGTCTCACTAAAGGGAATTTTTGAATAAGCTCAGAAGAGAAGAGAGGTAAAAGATCTTTTTGAAAGGGAAAGTTGTAGAGAAAAATCTTTGCTATGGGCTTGCCAGTTTCTAGGGTCACGTCCTACAGTCAACATGTGCTCTGATACCATCTTGTAGCAACCCGACCCGAATGGATCAAGTCTCTGTGCTTAAGTGTCATCCCTGGATCGGTATGCTGACACACACAGTACTCGAGGATTTATAACATAGGTAAACCACATGTATATGTAACGTAAATACTATTACCTCAATCCAAATAGCGGAAGTAACAAGGTGGTGGATTCCCATCAACACCAACGGCAAAGTTGAGTGTAGAAATCGTAACCCTAACGTATCACTTACTCGTCGTAAGAAATCCTGCAACATGAGACGTTGCAGCCACAAAGGGTCAGTACATTGAATGTACTGGCAAATTCACACCATAGAGAGAAATGATGAACAATGGCTATCACTACATGCATATATGGCTGGTAGAAAAGCTCTATGGTTATAAGGTTTTTGCGAAAAGCCAATTTTTCCCTACTGCAAAGGAATAAATTTTATTTAACTATCATGGTGGTTGTTAAACATTGAGAATGGTTGACAACATTCTCAATCCCAATTAAGTAACATCATTAAACCCAACAAACTTAATTTAAAGTAACATGATGAGATTCACATGATAATCCAAGTACTAGATACTCAAAACGTCCATAACCGGGGACACGGCTAATCATGATTAGTTTATACACTCTGCAGAGGTTTGCGCACTTTTCCCCACAAGACTCGATCTCCTCCGTTGGATTTCTCGCACTACATGGTGTTTGAGAAATGGATGACCGAGACATAGTCTTTTAGAAGCGTTTGCACCTTACGATGGGTAGACCATACCACCTACAACCCCTACATCTGCTAGTCTACCATTGTAAGAATAATAGCTTGAGCCCATAATCAACTATGTAGAGCCCATAAGAGTTCACACGACTTAATCAACTATGCTAGAGCCCATAATAGCTTGTGGCTGCACACGGAAGTTTCTAGTATGAATAATCTCATGATCCCTTTGAGCCTGGGTGGCGGTCCATAAAAAACAGGCAATCCTGGTCTACCCAGGTGCCTAGACAGGCAATCCTGGAATAACCAGGTGCATCAATCCACCCAGATGTGTGTTTAAGTTGCCACCTTAAGTAAACCATTAATTAACAATCTCACATCTGTCATGGATACTCTCAAAACCCAATCCACATCTACGAGTATGGCATGGCACTATAAGCATAACGTAATAGTAACTCCCAAGGGTTTGATAGCAAACAAGTAATAGGTACTACCTCAACTACTTCCCATCCCACAATTTAATTAGATCCTAATCATGCAATGTTTGAGGATTGGAACTAATGCATAAAACTGGGTATGAAAGAGTATATGATCAAAGTGTGAACTTGCCTGCAATGTTGATGAAGATGATTTGCACTCAAAACTCTTGATAGTTCTACTCGTCACACTCCGGTCAATCTATCGTAAGCAAGCAGTAGTAACCACACATAAGCAATCACTCAAAAGATCGGGAAGAACGAAGAAAACAATTCGGAAAACATCAAAACCAAGCAAATAACTCTTGCAACATAAAACAATTTCTAACAGTACCAAAATTATGTGAATTTGGCTTTATTAGAATGTTTAGGTCAAGAGCTTCGATTTGCAAAAAGAATCAACTCAAACGGAGCTACGAAACTCAAGTTATGATCAAATGAAGTTTGAATTCAAATCTGATCTAATTCAAATTTTAAACTTTTCAAAAACATGTTTGAGTTGGATTACTGGATAGAGGAGATCATAACGAAGACGTGGGCGTTGGTTTTATTGGATTTGGATAAACGAGCAAAAGTAATGATCGTTTGAAGTATAGGGACTATTCTGTAAATAAAGTATTCACAACTAGGTCCCTTGCTGAAAATAACAGAAAAAGAAAAAGACTAAAAGGCGAACGTTCTCTTATAAGGTCTAAATAGTGGACGTTCGCTGTTTAATAAAACCTAAAAAAACAGATCTAGTCTAGGATTTTTTTTTTAAAACGAACTTCAAATAAAACCGGATCGGACCGGGTTCGGGTTTATACCGGTTCGCAGTGGTTTGGCGGTTTTCGAGAGAAAACCGGTGGCGGCGAGGTTGAACTCCGGCGAGGCGACGGCAGCGGCACTAGGCGGCGCGGGGTGGCTACGCGGCGTGCGGCAGCGGCGGCGCAAGGCGGATGCGGCAGAGGGCGGCGGCTGCGGCGCGGCGGAGCTACGCGAGGCGGCAATCGGCGGCGCGGTGCGGCGCAGCGGGATGCAGGCGAGGGCGGCGGCGAAACGAGAGGAGGCGAGGCGGGGCCGGGCCTCGGCTTTTATAGGGGGCGGGGCGGCTCCGAGCTGGCGTGGGGAAGGGGCAGAGGAGGCCGGAGCTTCCACGGCGAGCGGCGACGGTGATGCGGACTCAGGAGGAATCCCGATCGGGGACGACGGGCGAGCTGGGCCGCGGCCTGGCTGGGTGTTGGGCCGGCCCAGTCGGTGAAGGGATTTTTTTTAAGAAAAACATTTCCGGACAAATAAAAATAATAAAAGCAAAATAAATAAAATATTATATAGGCATATAATATATCAAAATTTTCAGAAAAAGATTCTCTACGACATGAACATTTTTATAATGCCAAATAAAATCCAGAATAATTGATATAATTCAAAGAGTGCTACTGGTCTAATAAAAACTCAATAAAATCATTTTAAAAATACCAAAATGATTTCAAATTAATTTTTCTCTAATTTTCTATTGTAGGGAATCATTTTACCCTATTTTCCATATATTTTATTTTTGGAGAAAAATAATTTGAATAAAACTCAAATAACTCCAAATTGAAAATAAATTCAAAAGAACTTTGAATTTAATTCTTTGAAACTCCCAACTCATATTTCATATAATTTGAAGAAGTCATTTTATCTTCGCTCGTGAAAATCATTGAGTTGCATAAAGTTTCAGAATTAGAAATATTTTCCAAATGAAATTCAAATGTTTTCAACACCCCTTGTCATTTAAATAAATGGAAGAAGTCATGTCATCTTCTCTCCAGGGTTTTGTGATGAAAAGAAATTTCAATTCTCGGGGATCAAAAGAAAAGGGTGAAATTTTGGGAAAGTCCTTTTATTCCCTCTCATTTAACTTTCAAAAGTTTCAAATTTCACTCAATCAATCAACAATCAATCAAATCTATCTATTTATTATAACATTTCAAAATTTAGAATTTTGGGATGTTACAATACATGTTCATCTCATGCATCCGAGCATTTTCCCCGTTGTCCGTTTTGCAATCCAGCGCTCCTGTGTCATCCGGTGTCCCTTTCTACCTCTTTTCGTATGTGGGTGTTAAACATTTCCGGGTTGGACCGAGACTTGTCATGCGGCCTTGGTTTACTACCGGTAGACCGCCTGTCAAGTTTCGTGCCATTTGGACTTCGTTTGATACTCCAACGGTTAACCGAGGGACCGAAAAGGCCTCGTGTGTGTTGCAGCCCAACACCCCACCAAAGTGGCCCAAAACCCACCTAAACTTCCTCCATCATCTCGGTCGTTCGATCACCATCGCGTGGCCAAAAACCGCACCTCATTTGGACTCTCCTAGCTCCCTCTACCTATATATATGTGCCCCTCTCCAAATTTCACGGTCTAACCCTAGCCCCCTCCCTCTCCTCGCGCGCCGGATATTTATCCCGCCAACGGACATGTCCGCTCCGCCGTCCGCCGCCACGTGTCCGCCTCCCATTGGCCGCCGCCCGTGCCCACTTCGCCGGCCCGAGAGCCCGCAGCCGGCCCCCGAAGCCCATCGCGCCAGCACCGCCGCCCAGATCCCACGCCTCCTCGCCGCAGAGCTCCGCCGCCCTTCGCCCGACTGGTCGCCAGCGCAGCAGCTCACCGGACCACCGCACCTCGCCTCCCCATCGTCCCTGCACCTCGCCGGAGGCCATCACGCTCCTCATCGCCGGCGCAAGCGCTGCCCGCCGCCGCCAAGTGCTTCCCCGACCTCCACCGCGGCCGGCCCCGGCGCCTCACGGTCGGATCTGCCGTTTCGGCGATCGCCGGAGTTGACCTCGACCTCCAGATCTGCATCGTCCCGACCATGAATGGCGCCGTCCCCCGATCCAAACGGTGTCCCGCATCCCCGGATCTCTCTGTCCTGCACCGTCCCATCCCGGTTTGACTTTTCGCAGAGGTATAATTCCACCAAGTCCCCGAAGTTTCCAGATTCATATGCCTTTATTCATCATGTTGTAACTTTGCATCCGTAGCTCCGTTTTGAGCGTGTAGCATATCAAAATGTTCGCCTCGACGAGTACATCATTTCATCTCATTGCATCATTTTCATTTGAGCTCATCTTGATGCCCGAAATGCTTTTGGAAGAGGGCTATGTGAGTAATTTGCCGGATCTGTTTCATCAAATAGCTATTTGTCATTTTTCCATGATTAATGTGTGCATGCTATGATCCTGAGATCTACTTGTGTTTTGTCATATGCCATGCCATCTTTACAGGGGTGCTTGCCATGTATTTTTGTGATATTTGTGGTGACTATCACAAGCTTGCAAAGTAGCGTAATCGGTAATGTTGATTTCAGGGACTTAGAATTTCACTAAGTCCTTGTCCTGATTTTGTCATTATGTCATATGTTCATGTTGTTTCCTAGTGATCCGTGCCTCTCTTAAGGATGATCAGTAAGGATGTTTTGTTAACATTGTGGTGCTCTATCCATCCATGTCTTTGTTTGTATTTATGGAGCACCCTAGCTTGAGTCAATTGAGCTCTACTTTTGCTATAAAGTGATCTTGGCAGATTGTTGACATGTTTAGCGATTTTGCTGAGGATGTTGCTATTGATCCGTGCATGCTATGTTGTTGGTCTTGCCATGTCTAGTTCATATGCCATGTATTCTTGATGGATGTATGCTTAGTTTGTCATGCCATGGTCTGTAGTGAGTGCATCGAGCTTGTAAACATGCCTACTCGTTAACTGATTTGCATGCTCCAGTTTTTCACTAAGTCTGAATCTGTTTATGTTTTTGTCATGTTCACATGCTTACAATTGTATTTTCTGATCCCTTTTGGCTCAAGGTCGCTAAGGGACTTTTGTTAAGTGCTTTGAGTAGCTTCATGCCATGCCTTGGTTTGCCATGATATGTTCCTGTAGCATATAGTTTTCATGCTCTAAAGTGTGCTTCCTGATGATAAATTCCTGACATGTTATTTCACTAAGTCTGAAACCTGTTATCATTTGCACTTTTGCCATGCTTGTTTGAACTTGTTAATGGATGAATTAGCCCTAGCTCAGTGTTCATATTTTGTCAAGAATCATCAGTGGATCCCTTCCATGTATTTTGTTGCTATGTTTGAGTGCTATAGCATATTGATCTTGATGCATTTAGATGGCTACTCGTTGATTATCGTAGACCGGTGCCATATTTGTTTTGCTTGCCATTTCCAAACCGTGCATCCGATTCCGGTGATCTTTATATCGATTTCAACTGAAATCACCTCACCTTTCCAGTGGCACTCTTGGATTTCCATGTTGAGGCCAGGTTCAATCTTTCCTTTGCAAATCATGCATATGCACCGCATCCCGCATATCATACCAGGTTCGTTTGTTTGTTGTTTACTATGTTGTATGCTTCTTTCTGGTGTTGCTTCTTCGGGTTGGTTTCGGTAACATCGCGTTTGTGAGGACCCGTTCGACTACGTCCGTTTGTCTTCTTCATGGACTCGTTTCTTCTTCCTTGCGGGATTTCAGGCAAGATGACCATACCCTCGAAATCACTTCTATCTTTGCTTGCTAGTTGCTCGCTCTTTTGCTATGCCTATGCTGCGATACCTACCACTTGCTTACCATGCCTCCCATATTGTTAAAACAAGCCTCTAACCCACCTTGTCCTAGCAAACCGTTGTTTGGCTATGTTACCGCTTTGCTCAGCCCCTCTGATAGCGTTGTTAGTTGCAGGTGAAGATTGAAGTTTGTTCCTTGTTGGAACATGGAGATGTTGTTCCTTGTTGGAACATATTTACTTGTTGGGATATCACAATATCTCTTATTTAATTAATGCATCTATATACTTGGTAAAGGGTGGAAGGCTCGGCCTTATGGCTGGTGTTTTGTTCCACTCTCGCCGCCCTAGTTTCCGTCATATCGGTGTTATGTTCCCGGATTTTGCATTCCTTACGCGGTTGGGTTATAATGGGAACCCCTTGACAGTTTGCTTTGAATAAAACTCCTCCTGCAAGGCCCAACCTTGGTTTTACCATTCGCCACCTAGCCTTTTTTCCCTTGGGAGTCGCGCATCCCGGGGGTCATCTTTATTTTTAAACCCCCGGGCCAGTGCTTGTCTAAGTGTTGGTCCAACCCAGAGCACCGTGCGGGGCCATCCCTTGGCAACTTGGGTTATGTTGGCTCCCGTACGCTTAGCTTATCCGGTGTGCCCTGAAAACGAGATATGTGCAGCTCCTATCGGGATGTCGGTGCATCGGGTGGTCTTGCTGGACTTGTTTTACCATTGTCGAAATGTCTTGTAACTTGGATGCCGAGCCTGATCGGATTGTCTTGGGAGAAGGAATATCCTTCGTTGACCGTGAGAGCTTGTGATGGGCTAAGTTGGGACACCCCTGCAGGGATTTGAACTTTCGAAAGTCGTGCCCGTGGTTATGGGCAGATGGGAATTTGTTAATGTCCGGTTGTAGAAAACCTGAAGTTGACCTTAATTAAAATATATCAACCGCGTGTGTTACCGTGATGGTCTCTTCTCGGCGGGGTCCGGGAAGTGAACACGGTGTTGGAGTTATGTTTGACGTAGGTTATTATAGGATCACTTCTTGATCATATTTTCTCAGACGTGCTTTGCCTTCTCTTCTCGCTCTCATTTGCGTAAGGTAGCCACCATATATGCTAGTCGCTTGCTGCAGCTCCACCTCATACCTTTTACCCTTCCCATAAGCTTAAATAGTCTCGATCACGAGGGTGTGAGATTGCTGAGTCCCCGTGACTCACAGATACTTCCAAAACCAGCTTGCAGGTGCCGATGAGTCTGAGCAGGTGACGCAACCAAGCTCAAGGAAAAGCTCGATGAAGATCTTGTCCTTTGTGTTGTTTCGTCTAGTTGATCAGTAGTGGAGCCCAGTTGGGGACGATCGGGGATCTGTGTAGCATTTGGGGTAATCTTCTTTTATTTTGGGTCCTTAGTCCGACCTTGATTGTATCTGTTGATGTAATGCTTTATTCATATAATTGTGTGAAATGGTGATTGTAAGCCAACTATGTATCTCTTTCCCTTATGTATTACATGGGTTGTGTGAAGATTACCTCACTTACGACATTGCTTTCAATGCGGTTATGCCTCTAAGTCGTGCTTCGACACGTGGGAGATATAGCCACATCAAGGGCATTACAATGACATTAAGCCACGACCCGGTAATCACTCGAACCGTTTCCTTTAACTAGCCCCGCACACAACGCAAGGCAGTTTCTTGACACGTCTTGTCAAAGCAGAGATCGTGTTCCCCTTATTACGGGATTCTATCAATACGGACGTGGGTAACCCAACCGCGCCATCGATTACGGCACTTGGGGGATAAGCGAGTTTTAACAGGCCAGTGGGGACGCATAGTTTCGTCCACCCATATAAAGGGATAAGGATTCACCTTTTCATCCACGCCTTCTTCCTCCTTTGCTCATCCATTTTCGCACACTCGAGCTCCAATGCCCAAGTCCGCACTTCCCACCTCAACCTTCTCCAACCATGTCCGGAGCGGGAGGCAGGTGGATGGTCTCCTCCGTCACGGAGGGACACATCAAGAAGCTGAGGAGAGCCGGATACCTGCCCGATGACATCACGCACCGGCTCCCAGATGAGGGATAGCTCATCCCCACCCCCAGGCCCCATGAGAGGGTAGTGTTCCTTACCCATTTCCTTCGCGGACTGGGATTCCCTCTCCACACATTCGTCCGGGGGCTCGTGTTCTACTACGGCCTGGATTTTCATGATCTGGCCCCGAACTTCATCCTCAACATCTCGACGTTTATCGTCGTGTGTGAGGCCTTCCTCCGCATCAAGCCCCACTTCAGCTTATGGCTGAAGACCTTCAATGTCAAGCCGAAGGTAGTGAGCGGCCGCCAGGCGGAGTGCAGAGGCGCCATGGTGGGTAAGATGCCCATCGTCACATGGCTCGAGGGCTCCTTCGTGGAGACCATAAAGGGGTGGCAATCAGGGTGGTTCTACATCACCGATCCGCGTGACCCTAAATGGGCAGCGGCCCCGAGTTCCGATCTGGCATCCCCACGCGGCTCACCTCCTGGCAAGAGAAGGGCCTGTCCTGGGGTAGTTCGGGAGAGCTGACCGGACTCCAAACATGTATTCAAAACATGGTGAACAAGAAGTTCAAACTCGTCAACGTAGTCCAGGTCATGCTCATCCGTCGGATCCTCCCATGCCAACAACAAGCTTTCAACTTGTGGGAGTTCGACCCGGCCCAGCACCGAACTCTGAACAGGCTCTTTGACACAACTCACGAGGATGCCTGGAAGGTGCTATTCAAGGGTGCCGAGGTTCCCCCTCCCACTACCGAGGATCGCGGATTCTGCGCGAAGCGCCAAGCCAGCGCGGTAAGTTGTTTTACCTCTCACAGGATACTTGTTTTTCATAGTTTGACTCTATGCTGGATCTAAGCTCCCGTACCTTTGACAGGACTAGCAGGAGACGGCCGGATAGATCGACTGTCCGTCTCCTTTGCCCGAAGGCCCAGCAGACGCTCTCCTGACGAAGATGCTGACTCCGGCTCCTCACAAGGTGCTGGAGAAGACCAAGAAGGCCAAGTGACGGTGTCCTGGACTAGGGGGTACTCACCACGTCGTCTCCAGATCTATTAGATTGGGCCGAGGCCCCCCATGGCCATATACTCATGGGCCAGTTCGGACAGCTGCCGCATACAAGGAAGATTCCACAAAGACTTGGAAATCAAGACAAGGACTTCTCCCCACCGGCGTATTCGGCTAGGACTCTTGTTAACCTAGGCCTCTGGTGCATTATATAAACCAGGGCCAGGCTAGTCGATACAACTCCATATACAACAATCATACCATAGGCTAGCTTTTAGGGTTTAGCCTCCTTGATCTCGTGGTAGATCTACTCTTGTACTACCCATATCATCAATATTAATCAAGCAGGACGTAGGGTTTTACCTCCATCAAGAGGGCCTGAACCTGGGTAAAACATCGTGTTCCTTGCCTCCTGTTACCATCCGTCCTAGACACACAATTCGGGACCCCCTACCCGAGATCCGCCGGTTTTGACACCGACATTGGTGCTTTCATTGAGAGTTCCGCTGTGTGATCGACAAAAGGATCGATGGCTCGCCTGCAGATCAACTGCGACTTCGGCATCTTCGTCACCAGCTCGACTGGTCACCTTGGTTCGACCAAGAACTGCGCCCCGTGTTCGGATCACCATGTCCAGACGGGGGCCTTCATTGAACATCAACTCTGATCTCTATCAAGATCATGGAGGAATCATCTATGGAGCTCAGGGGCTCAACATCAACATTGCCCTCGAACGACCGTGCTGTTTTTTGGACAGCGAACTCATATCTGCCACCACCACCTCCTCGAGTATCCCTTTGACGATCGCTTTGGTGGAATTGTGCGGAATTGAGTCTACAACAACCCTGTAAAATTTCGTCGAGTTTCGATGGAGAAATGTCTGGCAATCCACGATATACCGGAGCCCTGTCAAATCTGGACGGGAATTTGGATGAGTTTAGGGCGTGGTGTCCAGCTTCTACGTCGGACGTCCTTTGGAAGATCCAACCGTTGATCGGATGCGGAATTACTATATCTACCACCTCTCAAAATTTCAGCTCGATCCGACCGTCCAAACTCCGGGAACCTTCCGATTAGTGCATCACTTTTCGGATCTGTTCTCTGCGCGAAAACAAGTCCGACCCAAGTTCATCTTTTTTATGAACAGGATTTCGGACATCCCTTTTGAAGGAAGTTTTGTATGGGGTATTGTGTTTTGTTGCCGAAAACATCCCACTAAATTTAAGATCTTTTGAACATGATCTTCAACATCATGCTGGTGTCAAACCAGTCCGGCAATATTACTCCAGGGCTGCCGACCTGGCTAGACACGGCGTCACTTTGTTGAGCCGAGCTCAACCTCTTCGGATCATCATCTCAGCAAGCCGAACAAGAGTCCGGCATCGCGAAGGATAAATTATCACCAACATTGCCGCCCCGCGGATTACACGGAGCGGGCATACCGGCATCGCCGCACGGTCGCTTCATCAAGCCGGCATCGACCACGTCACGACCTGCATTGACAGGGCCGCACTATTGCTTCTTCAAGCTGGTGTCCATCACGCCGACCTACTTCGACTCATCGGCTGACATCGAGGCTTCGACATCTCGGCTGGACCGGGGGCTTCGCCATCTCTTCATCAACCTACTCCGGACACTTCGGCGTCACTAGCCGACCAGCCCCGTCATGTTAGCTGGGCCGAGGGCTTTGCCTCGGCAAGTCAACCTTTACCAGCATTGCCATGCCATCGTTTTATCACCCATCAGGCAATGGGTGTGCGGAGCGAGTCCCAATTTTGGGAATCACCTTCCTTCGGATGGCTACAACAAATAAACCAGGTGTTATTAACCTCAATATTTTTTGCTTGTTTGGGTTCATTTTTTCCCAAGGAATTATTACTCTGGTTTGTCCATGATATGTACACAGGTCTATCAAATGGTGACCGCATTAATGATGGTCGTCTGGTGGTTCGGTCAGTTTCCGTACATAGTCCGGCAAATGCCGCATCCGGAACTCGGACCGACCTGTGAATTTAGGCTTTGCCATGCCTTTACCACATCACGCCGACGCCCTGCATCGACATTGACTTCGATGCCAGGCCATATTTATTTTATTACTCACTTTGCATACATTATTTATTATGTAATGATTTTTTTTAATTATTATTATTACTATTATCTCCGGTTTGCACTACTTTTTATGCACAGGAAAATGATCCGGTGACTTCAGCATCACTCTGCCGATCTGCATTGACCATGCTATGTCACCACTTCGGCGTGTCGAGCTCTCCGCTCCGCCACCTCGGGACCGGCTTGGGGGAGGGAACCTTGCCCCGCATCAAGCTCGGACCGCGTCATCAATACCGAACACATTAACCAGCTAAGTTGCTTTCATGCTCAAAGCTTTAATTTCTAACTTGTGTTCAGTTCGACCAAGCATTATACTTTTTTGGAAAAAAGTTGCTTGTAAAAAATTTCCTTGTCCAAACTTTTTTTGTGACGCATAAATTCAAATACCCCGTTTACTTGGGGGCTTCCTTTATGAAGCTTTTCCTGTTGCATATGATTATACTTGTATGGCTTCGTTCCTTGTTCGTGTATTACGCCACAATATGCACCATGTTGACTTAAGCGATTTGCAAGCTGGGTTGCCTCGCTCCTGTGTTTACCCCTACGTTCCCGATTGTTCGGCTAGGGAGTAAAGGGAGCACCTCTGCGATTGTCACGATCGGGTCACCCGAGCCGGACCTCAGACTGGGTGAAGCCGAAAGCTAGCGCTCTTATAGTTTTCAATGATGGTCGGCACACAACGGAACTCATGAGTACAAAAAATCTATTGCATAAGTCTCATAATAACAATGAGCACCAAAGAAAGGAATCGGTGGGGGTACTATTTTCTTCGAAGATGCTTCTTACACTTCACGGTAATATAGCATAAGTTCCCTGAGCGCGCTTTGTCTGTTACAGCCTTATGGCCTGATTGCCTGGTTATTGGAAACACTGTCGATATTCTTGACCGATGGAGTACATAACACTTTTCAGTCCTTGACCGAAGAGGGAGAAGCTGACGGTCGGTTAAGACGCGTTTAAAGTTCGGTTGAACATAGATATGATATAAGTACTTCGATACATGCAATCATTCTTCTACCCAAGTCACTTGGGGGCTCTTAAAATTTATATGAGCCGTTTTATGATAAGTGTTCTTATTCTTAGTCGTTGCAAAGTTTTATTATTATTATTTATCACTCCTTTTTTCGACACGAGTGTGCGGTCACTAGCCGGGGAGCCTAATTTCTCTCTCAAAGTCGCTAGAGTTTAGTTTGCTAAACTGGCCTGATGAGAAGTACTCCGCCCTCGGGATAGGAGGTTGAAGCCGTAGGCTGACCTGCTCGAAGTCTTGAGATAGGATGTATCATGTTAAAGCACGACAGAAGCACTTCTTTTTTCTAAGACCAACTTTTGGATTGGCACCGAACACTTGATATTGTTCGGACGTCATGTTTTTACTGAAGTTTCTTGGTTTTCCAAGCTTTTTGGCACTTTTAAACTATTTGTGCTTTTCCAGCATTAGTCTCGCAGTGCAACGCCGGACACCTTTAGGGATTCGGCAAAAACATTCTCAGATATTGCTATATATGCATCGGTTTCGAATTGTGTCTTCGGTCAATAGTTGGGTTGCTCGGCTCCTGCACTTGCTTCCTACGTTCCGTTTTGTTCGGCTAGGCGTGCAAAGGGAGAACCACTGCGATTGTGCTTCCAGCTCACATGGTTAAGCACCTCAGTGGAGAAAGCCGAAAACTGACTGTCACAATAAGCGTAAACTGGTCAGCGATCCGATGACTATGTTAAATAACGGGCCGTTCATAATATTGGCCGAAGTGTTTACGGATTGACCCCGACTATCGCCGAACACTACCGGGGGCTATTAACTGGCCTCCCAAACTAAATCCTCGATATTTTGCTCTTACATTAGAGCTGAGGTTTAATGATCATGCTTAGCATGACAACCCAAAGAAAGGAACCGATAGCGGGACTATTTTCTTTGGAAGACATTTCTTCTGTGAAACAGTAATATAACTCTCTGCGTACCTTTGTTTATAAAACCGTATGGCCAGATTGCCTTGTTTGTTGTAAATCTTTGCCCTCATAAAGGTTTTATGAAGTAGGACAAACACTCCTCGGCTACTGGCCGAGGAGGTGGAAGCCGATGGTCGGTCAAAAAAGTTTTGTACAATGCGGATCTGAGCATTAATGACGTAAAGTACTTGGATACATAGAGTCATTACACATAATTTGTGATTTTACTATGGATATTGATCCTTAATTCGGCCACCCGTGCCCGCATTAAGGCTCGGGGGCTACTGGGCTTCGGGCTTATTATTTACAAATATTAAAGGGGCACATCGATCCCCTGATCTGGTGTTGCCACCCGACCAGTGTCTCGGGGGCTACTGCATTGCTTGTCCAATGCAGAAAATTTTATGTGCAATATAGTTTCCGAGGAGATTTTGATCCTCAGGTTGGTCGGCCGCACCCAACCTGAGTCTCGAGGACTGAGCACACCGCTTTTAGTGTCCCGAAGTATTCTGCCGAGTTTGGACTTGATCCTCAGGCCGATTTTGCAAATCAACCTGAGTCTCAGCGGCTACTAGGATCAACGTTCTTACGTCATCCTTCAGGTGCATCTCGGGTTTTAGACCGATACACACCTTGAGGGCTACTGGCTATATATCTCGGCAGAGAATAAATTGTACCAATAAAAATATTCACAAAAATCGGCCCACATTCGGGGTGGTACACCACCTCGGAAGCAGTCCGGCATAAAGCTCGGGCGCTAGTGGCTGGCTCCATAGAGGGCATTTCCGGCATTAAGCTCGACTAAACTCCTTCAAACTTTTTTGAACCAAGGTGATATGACACCTTGGATATAGTCCGGCGTTGGAGCTCGGATACAGTCCGGCGTTGGAGCTTGGATACATAATCCGGCGTTGGAGCTCGGATGCATTCCGGCGTTAGAGCTGGGAAGCGGTCCGGCATTGGTGCTCGGCTGCAAAAGATACCTCGAATACAGTCCGGCGTTAGAGCTCGGACGCAAGAGGACACTGCCTCCCGGGAAAACTTCAAACCCGAGGTGTGGCATAAAAATAATAAGGCATTGATAAAGGCCGGAAACTTAAAGGGGCTCCTCGGATACCCGACGTATAAACTCGCCGAATGCATTTCGGCGATCCTCAAGATCGAAGATAAAGAAGATTTGTTGAACCAGTTTTCAAGACCGACGACCGAAGATGAAGAACAGTTCGGAAGAATCGAGGAGCGTCCCTAACTTGAAGACCGGTTCAGGGGGCTACTGACGGTGTCCTGGACTAGGGGGTACTCACCACGTCGTCTCCCGATCTATTAGATTGGGCCGAGGCCCCCCATGGCCATATACTCATGGGCCAGTTCGGACAGCTGCCGCATACAAGGAAGATTCCACAAAGACATGGCAATCAAGACAAGGACTTCTCCCCACCGGCGTATTCGGCTAGGACTCTTGTTAACCTAGGCCTCTGGTGCATTATATAAACCAGGGTCAGGCTAGTCGATACAACTCCATATACAACAATCATACCACAGGCTAGCTTTTAGGGTTTAGCCTCCTTGATCTCGTGGTAGATCTACTCTTGTACTACCCATATCATCAATATTAATCAAGCAGGACGTAGGGTTTTACCTCCATCAAGAGGGCCCGAACCTGGGTAAAACATCGTGTTCCTTGCCTCCTGTTACCATCCGGCCTAGACGCACAGTTCGGGACCCCCTACCCGAGATCCGTCGGTTTTGACACCGACACCAAGGAAACCCGAAAGAGTTCCCAGCGCCAGGTGGTATCGGACTCATCGCTCGATAACTCTGCGACGCACTCCTCCCCCGAAGACGAGGAGGAAGATGAAGATGCTCCCCCTCCAGCTAGGGGAGACAAGAAAAGGAAGGCCGCCCCATCTAGGGAGGCCGAAGGGTCCAAGAAGGGGAAGGCTCTCCTTCCAGACTACTCCACCACCGCCGCTGAAGATGAAGACGAGTGGCTGCTCAGGGACAAGCCCCTGGCGAAGTCAGACCGCCACGAGCCTGTATCGACGTATCATCGGACGGCTCCCTAGGCTTGTCGGATATGGATAGCGATCCACTTCCGACCGCCACCTCCCCTTGCCCTGCGGATGACGCCGAGGTGTTGTCTCAAGAGGCACCGGATTGAGGGGAGACAGTCCCGGAGGCGCCTCATGGCAACCTTCCGGACTCCGGGAGCAGAGGGAGCAAGGCTCCTGAGGGCTCCGAGTTCGGCCCTCAGCCGAACACCGCGCCGGAACCTCCAATGGTTCCGGACTCAGACAGGCGACCTCCTTCCAAAAGGGGCAAGACGCCGGTGCCGGTGACCCCTGTCCAACCAAAGGCACCGGACACTCTGCTGGGAGCACTTCACAGCGCTTCCATCAACGAAGAGCACCGCACTATTATGAGTGCGGTGATCCAGAAGGTTCAGTCCGCCAAGAGCGGATTGACTGAAGCCTGTGCCAGCCTTCTAATAGGCTTTGGGGTAAGTTTTTAAAATATGGGGAAAAATATTACCGCATAGACAGTAGCCCCTGATGCTCTGTTCGGTGTTCACAAAGAAAAGCCGAATAGAGGATCAAACAATATGCAGGAGTCTAATATAAGTATGTCAATATGCGTATGCAGGCTTCGCTGCTGGCATCTGCCGCACTGACTGTGGAGGTCGCCGCACTGAAGCAGGACCTTAAGGGGTCCAGGGACGAGCTCGGCCTTGCCAAGAGGCAACTCGAGGAGAACAAAGGTAAGTAATACCTAGTATATGGATATTTATAAAAAGAATGTGATTGCAAAATGACAGGATCATCGTAAATTTGCTAGGGGCCACGACCGAGGTGGCAACCCTGAAGCAAGCACTATCCGAGGCCGAAAACAAAGCGGCCAAGGAGCGCACCGAGCGGGAAAGGCATGAGGCACGGGTGGGCGAGGTGCAGCAAGAGCTCCAAGCTCTCGTGTCGAAGCACGAGGCCTTGGAGCGTGACTCGAAGACGCAAGAGTCTGAGCTTGCCGCGGCCCTTGAGAGCGCGAAAAATGCCAAGGTTGAAGCCCAAAAGGCCCTCCAGGAGATTGATGCGATGAAGAAGATAGCAGCGGGTAAGGCATTCTATATGCAAAGCAAGCATGTAAAAGTAAATTACTTGTTACTTACCCGAATCCGGAGCTCTCCAGGAGCATTCGCAGATTTGCCCCGCAGCATGTCGGATGCCGCAACATTTTACCAGGCCGAGGAAGGAAGCTCAACGGAGAAGTTGTTCTGGGCCCAATATACTAGGACCGAACACCCGGTGCCTATGAGCGACCAGCTAAAGCAGCCGGCCGAGCTACACAAGGCATCCGAACAGGCCATGAAGGGCTTTATAGTCCGGCTGTGGCCTGGCGACGCCCTTCCGAACAGCTACTTCGGCCTGATGAGGCGGCTTGTGGATGCCTGCCCATGGCTGGAAGTCGTCAAGCGGTCCGTCTGCATCGAAGGTGCACGCCGGGCTTTCACCTGTGTGAAGGTGCAATGGGCCAAGCTAGACGTCGTGAAGCTGATCAAGGAAGGACCGCCGCAGGGCAAGGAGCATCGCACCCCCAAAATATATTATGAGGGTGTCCTGAAGGGTGCCCGTCTTGTAGCGGACGAATGTCCAAAGGATGTAATATTTGAGTAAACTTGCTCGTGTGATCCTGTATGATGAAAACTTGTTTCATATGCACTATGCAATGCTTGTTTGAATTTAAAATATTACCTTCTGTTTGGCTGTTTATCCAATCTGAGAGATGGCTAGTCCTCGGCTTCTGCCCCCATCCCGCGAGTGCTGGGGTGTTCGGGATAAACCTGAGCACTCTTGTTCCCATTTTTGGGTCCTTCGAGGGAGGTGCTCAGCACAGCGAACACGGCAACCGGACTAATAATGCTTTATCACTCTCACTTAGCCATAGAATTCTATAATTTTAAATTTCTGTGAAGCCCCTAGTATTCGGAAGGCCGAATTCGGGGCACGATACATGCCTTTAAGCCGGACAGGGCCGGCTCCTCACTCTAAGCGGCATAAGTCTTTAGGGACTCGAAAACCTCTCGAACAGCGACCAGTCTCTCGCCTTATCATGACAGTCAGTTTTAGCTTTCTCTACTGAGGTGCTTAGCCCAGCAGAACCGGGGCACAATCGCAGTAGTTCTCCTAGTTCTACCTTAGCCGATAGAGCGGAACGTAAGGTACCAAAACATAGGAGCCGGGCAAACCCAACATTTGACCAAAGACATGATACAGAGCTGATGCATATAATGCTATAAGTTCGGGGTGTCGCACTTGTGAAAGTGTTCGGACTTCTCACACCATATTGTGGGGTACTTAAGCCCCTGGTGTATTGGCCGTACCAAAGTGTACGGTTGCAAGGTGTCATTAATGAACACACACACATATATATATAAAGGAAGAATGCAATAATTGTCTTAATGCTATGCATTGTTTATTCAAAAACGTGTGTTAAAGCAGAATGATACAGGAAGTGCGATAAGTAAAAAGTAGGACTATGTCCCCTCCAAGGGCAAGCTGAGGAATAGTATTAAAGTAAGTATTTCACTCATTATCGTAATCCACCTGGGAGTTCCGTGGTGTGATGTGGCTTTCTGCCTCCTTGGTTGTTGCATCATGTGTTCGGCAATCATGCTGTCGGTCAGGGTTTCCAGAGATTAAAGTCCTGAAAAGAGAAAGATAACAAAGCGGGAAGCCCCTAGTGTGGTCTAAGCCGCGTCTTGGGGCGTGCCATAGTTGTGCCCCCTACCCACCTGTGCCCATGGTATTTTTAATGCGTAATTATGTACGCGTGGCACGGATTTCACCATTTGGCTGGGACTGGGGTGGGGGCCACATTGCTACGCGAGCTTAGATCGTGCCAGGCGGTCCAGTTGCTGATTACTCCGAGCGCGCTTGAAGGTATCCGGGTCTTGAAACGCCGAACTGGTGGATTGCCTTGAGAGGCTGCTTTGCGCTTCTGCTGCGAGGGCCGCAGTGTGCTCCTCCATGCGGAGAGAGCGCTCTTTGTTTCCATCAACTATGATGAACCCCCGAGGTCCTGGCATCTTGAGCTTGAGGTATGCATAATGCGGTACCGCATTGAATCTCACAAATGCGGTTCGCCCGAGCAGTGCATGATAGCCACTACGGAACTGGACTATATCGAAGATTAATTCTTCGCTTCGGAAGTTATCCGGGGATCTGAAGACCACTTTCAGTGTAATTGAGCCTGTGCAATGGGCCTCTACACCTGGAATGACGCTTTTAAAGGTCGTTTTTGTGGGTTTGATCCTTGAGGGGCCTATATCCATTTTGCGCACTGTGTCCTGGTAAAGCAGGTTCAGGCCGCTGCCGCCATCCATAAGGACTCGAGTGAGGTGAAATCCATTGATGATTGGGTCTAGGACCAGTGCGGCGAATCCTCCATGACGGATACTAGTGGGGTGGTCCCTGCGATCGAAGGTGATCGGACAGGAGGACCATGGGTTGAACTTTGGGGTGACTGGCTCCAACGCATATACGTCCTTGAGCGCATGCTTCCGCTCCCTCTTGGGGATGTGGGTTGCGTATATCATGTTCACCGTCCGCACTTGTGGGGGGAACCTCTTCTGTCCTCCGGTGTTCAGCTGCCGGGGCTCTTCCTCATCATCGCTATGTGGCCCCTTATCTTTGTTTTCGGCAATTAACTTGCCGGCCTGCTTGAATACCCAACAATCCCTATTGGTGTGGTTGGCTGGCTTGTCGGGGGTGCCGTGTATTTGACACGAGCGATCGAGTATGCGGTCCAAACTGGACGGGTTTTTCCGCTGACCGGGTTTAGAGCCTTTGAATCCGACATTGACCGCCGTATCCTCGGTATTGTCGCTGTTAATGCGGCGCTTATCTTTGTTGCGACATGACCTGCTATTGCCGTCCATGGTGTCCGAAGTACCATGGTTCTTTGATATGTTATTACTGCGAGCCAGCCAGTTGTCTTCTCCCACACAAAAGCGGGTCATGAGTGTCGTGAGGGCTGCCATAGATTTCGGCTTTTCCTGACCAAGGTGCCGGGCTAGCCACTCGTCGCGGATGTTGTGTTTGAAAGCTGCTAGGGCCTCTGCATCCGGACAGTCGACGATTTGATTTTTCTTTGTTAGGAACCGAGTCCAGAATTGCCTGGCCGATTCTTCTGGCTGCTGAATTATGTGGCTCAAGTCATCGGCATTTGGTGGTCGCACATAAGTGCCCTGAAAGTTGTCGAGGAATGCGGCTTCCAGATCTTCCCAACAGGTAATGGACTCCGCTGGCAAGTTGTTAAGCCAATGTCGCGCTGGTCCTTTGAGTTTTAGTGGGAGGTATTTGATGGTGTGTAAATCATCACCGCGGGCCATGTGGATGTGGAGGAGGAAATCCTCGATCCATACCGCAGGATCTGTTGTGCCGTCGTATGATTCAATATTTATGGGTTTGAAACCCTTTGGGATTTGATGATCCATTACTTCGTCTGTGAAGCATAGGGGGTGTGCGGCGCCTCTGTACTGGGCTATGTCGTGACGCAGCTCGAATGAGTTGTGTCCGCTGTGGTCGGCCCGGCCGGACTTACTTTTATTGTATCTAGCGTGACGTTTATCGTCTTGCATAGTGGCGCGCCCTCGTGATCTGTAGATCGATCTTGCATGTTTTGCTTTGTCCTCCAATACGTCTCGTAGGTCTAGCGTATTTCCCCATGCCTTTTTGTTTGAATGGCGTCGGGGTGCAGGCTGAGTTTTTGGCTGGAATGCCTCTCTATCGCGGCCACGAGGTGGCCGATCAGCCACGTCATACGCTTCTTCCTCCAATCGGGGTAGCAACCTGCATTTTTGGTAACTCTTGGAGGGGCGCTCGAGTTTATATTCCTCAGTCGCGAGGACTTCGGTCCATCTGTCAGCTAGCAGATCTTGATCAGCTTGAAGCTGCCGCTGCTTTTTCTTAAGGCTATTTGCCGTGGCTATAAGCCGGCGCTTGAAGCGCTCTTGTTCGACGGGATCCTCTGGCACGACGAATTCAGCATCATCGAGGCTTGCCTCGTCTTCGGAGGGGGGCATGTAATTATCATCCTCCGCCTCTCCATCTGCTGCTCTCTTTGGAGGGCTGGCCTTTCCATCCTCTTGCCCTAGATCGTGTTGGAGGGGATTGTTGCCATCTTCGGCACTATCCGGAGTGTTATTATCTCCTGTGCCAGTATCACCACTTTTGCTTTGGCGGGACTTAGAGCGGCGCCACTGACGTCGGCGCTTGGGTTGCTTCTTGGAGGGGTCATCCTCCACTGTCTCGTCTCTATTGCCTTCTTTGGGTGTGTCCACCATGTATATATCGTATGATGAGGTGGCTGTCCAGTGCCCTGTGGGCAGTGGTTCCTCTTCGTCTCCCGCATCGTCATCCATACCGTCGATGTCTTCGGAGTCGAAGTCGAGCATGTCAGTTAAGTCATCGATAGTGGCTACTAAGTGGGTGGTGGGTGGGCAGCGAATTTCTTTGTCATCCGCATCCCAATCCTGCCGGACATAGTTCGGCCAGGATCCTTTTGAAAAGGAGAGAGACCTTAATGAGTTCAGTATGTCGCCAAAGGGCGAGTACTGAAAAATATCCGCGGAGGTAAACTCCATGATCGGCGCCCAATCGGATTCGCTAGGAACGGGCGCAGGCGGTTCGGAGTCCGCGGCCGGAGAAAGATCCGGCAGTTTGACAACACGGCTCTCGTGCAGGGTAAGGTCGATGTTCGGCTCGATCACCGATGGGGATAAGGCTTCCGTGGCGGGGTCCATCCACCCGTCCATGGACGGCGCAACTGGCTCCGAATTGAGGGTCAGAGCGGCTGCTGGTGCGATCTCCTGAACACTGTCTGATGGTAGAGCTAAATCATACTCATCATGACCGCGTGACGCACAAGGCAGAGGCTCGAATCCATCGAAGATCAAGTCTCCGCGGATATCGGCCGTGTAGTTTAAGCTTCCAAACCTGACCTGGTGGCCAGGGGCGTAACTTTCGATCTGCTCCAGATGGCCAAGCGAGTTGGCCCGCAGTGCGAAGCCGCCGAACACAAAGATCTACCGAGGAGAAAAGTCTCACCCTGGACTGCATCGCTATCGATGATAGAAGGAGCCATCAAGCCTAATGGCGACGACATAGAGGAACTCCCAATGAAAGCACCAATGTCGGTGTCAAAACCGGCGGATCTCGGGTAGGGGGTCCCGAACTGTGCGTCTAAGGCGGATGGTAACAGGAGGCTGGGAACACGATGTTTTACCCAGGTTCGGGCCCTCTTGATGGAGGTAAAACCCTACGTCCCCCTTGATTAATATTGATGATATGGGTAATACAAGAGTAGATCTACCACGAGATCAGAGAGGCTAAACCCTAGAAGCTAGCCTATGGTATGATTGTATGTTGTCCTACGGACTAAAACCCTCCAGTTTATATAGACACCGGAAAGGGCTAGGGTTACACAAGGTCGGTTACAAAGGAGGAGATATACATATTCGTATTGCCTAGCTTGCCTTCCATGCCAAGAAGAGTCCCATCCGGACACGAGACGAAGTCTTAAATCTTGTATCTTCATAGTCTAACACTCCGGCCAAAGGATATAGTCCGGCTGTCCGGAGACCCCCTAATCCAGGACTCCCTCAGCCGGCCCAACTAAAGGCCCACAAGATTTTGCGGACCATAATGAGCCGGCCTAGCTAAAGGCCCACAAGATTTTGCGGGCCATAATGGGCTGGCCCAGCTAAAGGCCCACAAGATTTTTGTGGGCCATAATGGGCCGACCCAGGTGAAGGCCCACAAGATTTTTGTGGACTATAATGGGCCGACCCAGCTAAAGGCCCACGAGATTTCGCCAGCATTAATGGGCCGGCCCAGCTAGGCACACAAGATTTTGAGGACTCTAGTAGGCTGGCTCATTAACTCGCTGCCATGTTTTGGGCTAAATGCCGAGCCATATTTGATCCGGTACATTAATGGCCTGCCACGTTCCGGGCCTAATAATGGACCATATGAGATCCGCCCCATTAAAATCCTACCACGTTCTGGGCCAAATTACGGCCTAGATCAGGTCAGGCCCTTTAAGAGGCTTTGGGCTAAATTATGGCCCATATCGGATTCGGCCCGTCAACTGGACGCTATATTTTTGGGCCCACTTGCTAAAGGCCCATTTAGTAATTCGGTCTGATATTAGTTTCGGCCTGTTAAGGGACCGTCTAACATTTCGGCTCTATATTAATTTCGGCCTGTTAAAAGCCCGTCATATAGTTGGGCCTAACTACGGCCTGGTTTGCATCCAGCCTGCTCACACCCGATGATCTGATTGGGCCAAATAAGGACCGAGACAATTTTGGCTTGTTATAAGCCCATGATTTGATTGGCAAATTCATGGGCCGGGGTCTATTTCGGCCTGCTGCCGGCCCATCAGCTGTTCGGCATGTTTCAGGCCCAACCTACTTTTCAGCCTCCTAAAGGCCCATTGAGTTTTCTTGGGAAAATAGGGCCGGCGGTTTACTCGGCCTATTAAAGGCCTGAATCTACTAGTGGGCCATTTTACATTTAGGCCTATTAAAAGACCAAGATGACGGGGCCCATGATGCGGATCATACATGGTGATTTGCATGACGGCCCGATTATGTACCGTAATTTTATGGTTAGGTGATACGTCTCCAACGTATCTATAATTTTTGATTGCTCCATGCTATATTATCTACTATTTTGGGCAATATTAGGCTTTATTATCCACTTTTATATTATTTTTGGGACTAACCTATTAACCAGAGGCCCAGCCCAGATTTGTTGTTTTGTGCCTATTTCAGTGTTTTGAAGAAAAGGAATATCAGACGGAGTCAAAACGGAACGAAATCAACTAGAGAAGTTATTTTTGGAAGGAAACACACCTGATGGACTTGGACCCCACGTCAAGGAAGGAACGAGGTGCTCACGAGGGTGGGGGGCGCCCCGCCTAGGGCGCGCCCCCTGTCTTGTGGGACCGTCGTGGCTCCCCTGACGTACCTCTTGCACCCATATATACCAACGTGACCTAAAACTTCCAGAACAGAGATTAGATCGGGAGTTCTGCTGCCAGAAGCCTCCGTAGCCACCAAAAACCAATCTAGACCCGTTCCGGCACCTTACTAGAGGGGGAACACTCACTGGTGGCCATCTTCATCATCCCAGCGCACTCCATGACGAGGAGGGAGTAGTTCTCCCTTGGGGCTTAGGGTATGTACCAGTAGCTATGTGTTTGATCTCTCTCTCTCTCTCTTGTGTTCTTGATTTGGCACGATCTTGATGTATCGCGAGCTTTGCTATTATAGTTGGATCTTATGTTTCTCCTCCCCCTCTTCTCTCTTGTAATGAATTGAGTTTCCCCTTTGAATTAATCTTATCGGATTGAGTCTTTAAAGACTTGAGAACACTTGATGTATGTCTTGCCGTGGATATCTGTGGTGATAATGGGATACCATGTGCCACTTGATGTATGTCTTGGTGACCAACTTGCGGGTTTCTTGACATTGGGAACCTATGCATAGGGGTTGGCACACGTTTTCGTCGTGATTCTCCGGTAGAACTTTGGGGCACTCTTTGAGGATCTATGTGTTGGTTGAATAGATGAATCTGAGATTGTGATGCATATCGTATAATCATACCCACGGATACTTGAGGTGACATTGGAGTATCTAGGTGACATTAGGGTTTTGGTTGATTTGTGTCTTAAGGTGTTATTCTAGTACGAACTCTAGGGTTGTTTGTGACACTTATAGGAATAGCCCAACGGATTGATTGGAAAGAATAACTTTGAGGTGGTTTCGTACCCTACCATAATCTCTTCGTTCGTTCTCTACTATTAGTGACTTTGGAGTGAATCTTTGTTGCATGTTGAGGGATAGTTATGTGATCCAATTATGTTAGTATTGCTGTTGGAACTTACACTAGCGAAAGTATGAACCCTAGGCCTTGTTTCCTAGCATTGCAATACCGTTTACGCTCACTTTTATCACTTGTTACCTTGCTGTTTTTATAATTTCAGATTACAAATACCTTTATCTACTATCCATATACCACTTGTATCACCATCTCTTCGCCGAACTAGTGCACCTATACAATTTACCATGGTATTGGGTGTGTTGGGGACACAAGAGACTCTTTGTTATTTGGTTGCAGGGTTGCTTGAGAGAGACCATCTTCATCCTACGCCTCCTACGGATTGATAAACCTTAGGTCATCCACTTGAGGGAAATTTGCTACTGTCCTACAAACCTCTGCACTTGGAGTCCCAACAACGTCTACAAGAAAAAGGTTGTGTAGTAGACATCAAGCTCTTTTATGGCGCCGTTGTCGGGGAGGTTAGCGCTTGATGGTATATCTTTAGATCTTGCAATCAAGTCTTTTAGTTTCTTGTTTTATCACTAGTTTAGTTTATAAAAGAAAATTACAAAAAATGGAATTAAGTTTGTCTCATATGCTTCACCTTTTTAATATCTTTTGTGAGTATGATGGAAAGGATAATTGTGCTCAAGTGCTAGAAGAAGAAATCTATAAAATGTTTGGCACTAAATATTTGAATGATGAGCATGATTTCAATGTTGTTAGTATGAGTTCCTTGAATATCCATGATGCTAATGATATGCAAAGCCACAAGCTTGGGGAAGCTATGTTTGATGAAGATGACATTTTTTGTTCCCCAAGCTTTGATGAGAAAATTTACTATGATGAAAGCATGCCTCCTATCTCTGATGATTATTGTGATGACACGTATGCCTTAAAGAATAATGATAACCATGAAACTTGTCATCTTGATCTTAATTTTCAATCAAATGATAGTTATTTTGATGAGTTTGCTCCCACTATTATTCATGAGAAGAATCTTGCTTATGTGGAGAGTAGTAAATTTTCTATGCTTGTAGATCATGAAAAGAATGCTTTAAGTGCTGGTTATATTGTTGAATTCATCCATGATGCTACTGAAAATTATTATGAGGGAGGAACATATGCTTGTAGGAATTGCAATAATATCAAGTTTCCTCTCCATGTGCTTAAAATTTTGAAGTTATGCTTGTTTTGCTCTCCTATGCTAGTTGATTATTGTTCCCATACGTTATTTGCTCACAAAATCCCTATGAATAGGAAGTGGGTTAGACTTAAATGTGCTAGTCATATTCTTCATGGTGCTCTCTTTATGTTTCAATTCTTATCTTTTATGTGAGCATCATTGAAATCACCATGCCTAGCTAGGGGCATTAAACGATAGCGCTTGTTGGGAGGCAACCCAATTTTATTTTTGTTCCTTGATTTTTGTTCCTGTTTAGTAATAAATAATTCATCTATCCTCTGTTTAGATGTGGTTTTATGCTTTTAATTAGTGTTTATGCCAAGTAGAACCTTTGGGAAGACTTGGGGAAAGTCTTGTTGATCATGCTGTAAAAAACAGAAACTTTAGCGCTCACGAGAACTGCTGCCATTTTTATTTTGAGAGTGCTATTTAGTTAATTATTTTTGAAGATGATTAATAGATAAATTACTCAGGTCCATAAATTTATTTGAGAATTTTATGAGTTCCATAAGTATACGTTTGATCCAGATTACTACAGACTGTTCTGTTTTTGACAGATTCTGTTTTGGATGTGTTGTTTGCTTATTTTGATGAATCTATGGCTAGTAAAATAGTTTATAAACCATAGAGAACTTGGAATACAGTAGGTTTAACACCAATATATATAAAGAATGAGTTCATTACAGTACCTTGAAGTGGTGATTTATTTTCTTATACTAACGGAGCTTACGAGTTTTCTGTTAAGTTTTGTGTTGTGAAGTTTTCAAGTTTTGGGTAAGGATTCGATGGACTATGGAATAAGGAGTGGCAAGAGCCTAAGCTTGGGGATGCACAAGGCACCCCAAGGTAATATTCAAGGATAGCCAAGAGCCTAAGCTTGGGGATGCCCCGGAAGGCATCCCCTCTTTCGTCTTTGTTCATCAGTAACTTTACTTGGAGCTATATTTTTATTCGCCACATGATATGTGTTTTGCTTGGAGCGTCAATTTATTTTGTTAGTATTTGCTTGCTGTTATTTATAAAAATGTTTTACATCTTTTATTTAAATAAAAGTGGCATTGATAGCCTTTACTATGCCTATGTTACAAGTATACATGTTGCTGTTTGAAAACAGAAAGTTTACCGCTGATGCAATAATTCCCTAGAAAAGTCAGAATGTGATAAAATGTTGAAACCTTTTGCATACTAAACTATGATAAATTTACTACAATGGTAATTTTATTTCATAATTTTTGGAGCTAGGTAAATATGGATGTTGCTGCATTCTTTACAGACTATCTTGTTTAGGCAGATTGTTGTTATGTTTACATTGTTTGCATATGTTTGCTTCTTTAATGATTCTATTTGAGGATAGGACTATTAAATATGTAGAGGCATTTAGTATGCAATGTTGAATAATAATTTTAGTGATTTTCTACAGTAGATTATGATAAGATTTTGGCAATGGTTTATACTAACTTATCTCATGAGTCCTTGTTGAGTTTTGTGTGGATGAAGCTTTTGAGATTTAGGGAGACCGTGATATGAGAGGAATTAAGGAGACACAAAAGCTCAAGCTTGGGGATGCCTAAGGCATCCCAAGATAATATTTCAAGAAGTCTCAAGCATCTAAGCTTGGGGATGCCCCGGTTGGCATCCCACCTTTCTTCTTCAACAATTATCGGTTAGTATCGGTTGATCCTAAGTTTTTGCTTCTTCACATGATGTTTGCTATTCTTAAATGTAATTTTATTTTGCTTTGATTGCTGTTTGAATAGAGTACCAATATCTGAAATTATTAAATGTTAGAGAGTCTTTACATGGTTGCATAATTATTCAACTACTCATTGATCTTCACTTATATCCTTCGGAGTAGTTTGTCATTTGCTCTAGTGCTTCACTTATATCGTTTAGAGCATGGTGGTAGTTTTATTTTGAAGAAATAGATGAAATCTCATGATTAACTTAGATTATTTTGAGAGTCGTAATAGCATGGTAATTTGCTTAAAATCCTAATATGCTAGGTATTCAAGAATAATAAAATTCTCTTATGAGTGTGTTGAATACTAAGAGAAGTTTGATACTTGATGATTGTTTTGAGAGATGGAGATGGTGATATTAGAGTCATGCTAGTTGAGTGGTTATGAATTTGAGAAATACTTGTGTTGAAGTTTGTGATTCCTGTAGCATGCACGTATGGTGAACTGTTATGTGATGAAGTCGGAGCATGATTTATTTATTGATTGCCTTCCTTATGAGTGGCGGTCGGGGACGAGCGATGGTCTTTTCCTACCAATCTATCCCCCTAGGAGCATGCGCGTAGTACTTTGTTTCGATAACTTCTAGATTTTTGCAATAAGTATGTGATTTCTTTATGATTAATGTTGAGTCCATGGATTATACGCACTCTCACCCTTCCACCTTTGCTAGCCTCTCTAGTACCGCGCAACTTTCGCCAGTACCATAAACCCACCATATACCTTCCTCAAAACAGCCACCATACCTACCTATTATGGCATTTCCATAGCCATTCCGAGATATATTGCCATGCAACTTTCCACCATTCTGTTTATCATGACACATTCATCATTGTCATATTGCTTAGCATGATCATGTAGTTGACATAGTATTTGTGGCAAGGCCACCATTCATAATTCTTTCATACATGTCACTCTTGATTAATTGCATATCCTGATACACCGCCGGAGGCATTCATATAGAGCCATCTTTGTTCTAGTATCGAGTTGTATCATTGAGTTGTAAATAAATAGAAGTGTGATGATCATCATTCAATAGAGCATTGTCCCAAAAAAAGAAAAAAAGAAAGGCCAAATAAAAAAAGAAAGGCCAAAAAAAGAAAGAAAAAAAAGAAAGGCCAAATAAAAAAATATTAAAAAATAAATAAATAAAAGGGACAATGCTACTATCCTTTTTCCACACTTGTGCTTCAAAGTAGCACCATGATATAGCGAGTCTCATATATTGTGCTTCGAAGTAGCACCATGTTCTTCATATAGAGAGTCTCATATGTTGTCACTTTCATATACTAGTGGGAATTTTACATTATAGAACTTGGCTTGTATATTCCAATGATGGGCTTCCTCAAATTGCCCTAGGTCTTCATGAGCAAGCAAGTTGGATGCACACCCACTTAGTTTCTTTTGTTGAGCTTTCATACACTTATAGCTCTAGTGCATCTGTTGCATGGCAATCCCTACTCACTCACATTGATATCTATTGATGGGCATCTCCATAGCCCGTTGATACGCCTAGTCGATGTGAGACTATCTTCTCCCTTTTTTGTCTTCTCCACAACCACCATTCTATTCCACCTATAGTGTTATGTCCATGGCTCACGCTCATGTATTGCGTGAAGATTGAAGAAGTTTGAGAACATCAAAAGTATGAAACAATTGCTTGGCTTGTCATCGGGGTTGTGCATGATTTAAATATGTTGTGTGGTGAAGATGGAGCATAGCCAGACTATATGATTTTGTAGGGATAACTTTCTTTGGCCATGTTATTTTGAGAAGACATAATTGCTTTGTTAGTATGCTTGAAGTATTATTATTTTCTATGTCAATATTGAACTTTTGTCTTGAATCTTATGGATCTGAATATTCATGCCACAAGTGAGAAGAATTACATTGAAATTATGCCAACTAGCATTCCAC
This sequence comes from Triticum dicoccoides, assembly GCF_002162155.2. Classification (NCBI taxonomy): domain Eukaryota; kingdom Viridiplantae; phylum Streptophyta; class Magnoliopsida; order Poales; family Poaceae; genus Triticum; species Triticum dicoccoides. The sequence goes on along the minus strand of NC_041386.1, from coordinate 504,302,982 downwards.
ATCAAAAATTATCTTTTTTATCATTTACCTACTCGAGGACGAGCAGGAATTAAGCTTGGGGATGCTTGATACGTCTCCAACGTATCTATAATTTTTGATTGCTCCATGCTATATTATCTACTGTTTTGGGCAATATTGGGCTTTATTATCCACTTTTATATTATTTTTGGGACTAACCTATTAACCGGAGGCCTAGCCCAGATTTGTTGTTTATGCCTATTTCGGTGTTTTGAAGAAAAGGAATATCAGACGGAGTCGAAACGGAACGAAATCAACTGGAGAAGTTATTTTTGGAAGGAAACACACCTGATGGACTTGGACCCCACGTCAAGGAAGGAACGAGGTGCTCACAAGGGTGGGGGGCGCGCCCTCCTAGGGCACGCCCCTGTCTCGTGGGACCCTCATGGCTCCCCTCACGTACCTCCTGCACCCATATATACCTACGTGACCTAAAACTTCCAGAACAGAGATTAGATCGGGAGTTCCGCCGCCAGAAGCCTCCGTAGCCACCAAAACCAATCTAGACCCGTTTCGGCACCTTGCCGGAGGAGGGAACCCTCACCAGTGGCCATCTTCATCATCCCGGCGCTCTCCATGATGAGGAGGGAGTAGTTCTCCCTCGGGGCTGAGGGTATGTACCAGTAGCTATGTGTTTGATCTCTCTCTCTCTTGTGTTCTTGATTTGGCACGATCTTGATGTATCGCGAGCTTTGCTATTATAGTTGGATCTTATGTTTCTCCTCCCCCTCTTCTCTCTTGTAATGAATTGAGTTTCCCCTTTGAAGTAATCTTATCGGATTGAGTCTTTAAAGACTTGAGAACACTTGATGTATGTCTTGCCGTGGATATCTGTGGTGACAATGGGATACCATGTGCCACTTGATGTATGTCTTGGTGACCAACTTGCGGGTTTCTTGACATTGGGAACCTATGCATAGGGGTTGGCACACATTTTTGTCGTGATTCTCTGGTAGAACTTTGGGACACTCTTTGAGGATCTATGTGTTGGTTGAATAGATGAATCTGAGATTGTGTGATGCATATCGTATAATCATACCCACGGATACTTGAGGTGACATTGGAGTATCTAGGTGACATTAGGGTTTTGGTTGATTTGTGTCTTAAGGTGTTATTCTAGTACGAACTCTAGGGCTGTTTGTGACACTTATAGGAATAGCCCAACGGATTGATTGGAAAGAATAACTTTGAGGTGGTTTCGTACCCTACCATAATCTCTTCGTTCGTTCTCCGCTATTAATGACTTTGGAGTGACTATTTGTTGCATGTTGAGGGATAGTTATGTGATCCAATTATGTTAGTATTGCTGAGGGAACTTACACTAGCGAAAGTATGAACGCTAGGCCTTGTTTCCTAGCATTGCAATACCGTTTACGCTCACTTTTATCACTTGTTACCTTGCTGTTTTTATAATTTCAGATTACAAATACCTTTATCTACTATCCATATACCACTTGTATCACCATCTCTTCGCCGAACTAGTGCACCTATACAATTTACCATGGTATTGGGTGTGTTGGGGACACAAGAGACTCTTTGTTATTTGGTTGCAGGGTTGCTTGAGAGAGACCATCTTCATCCTACGCCTCCTACGGATTGATAAACCTTAGGTCATCCACTTGAGGGGAATTTGCTACTGTCCTACAAACCTCTGCACTTGGAGGCCCAACAACGTCTACAAGAAGAAGGTTGTGTAGTAGACATCATTAGGCCATTTTACTGCGAAGACAGGATATATATACAGTAAAATAACTGCAGCATCGTGAATAAGAAAAAAAACCTAGACTATACAATAAAGGAATTAACGCATATTACATCCACTGGGCATCAAAGTTCGCCACTATGATAATAAAGCACAAGCAGACAGCAGATTAGATACACTGGGCATTAAAGATCGCCACCAGTGCAAATAACACGCCGACAAAATAATATACAAAACCGACAACACTTCAATATAGTTCAAGAAAGGTTAGCCCTGCTCGGGAGCTGCAGCGCAAGCAGCTGAGCAAGCTGGTGAGACTGCACTTATTTGACACTTATATCCTCCTCACTCTGAAAGATAAACAAGCAGACATATGGCAGATTCTGCACATATAAGTATCAGTGCTGACAATTCATCACATTTCTTACTAACAAATGAAGTGACATAGTTTAAAATAGCATTAACACAAAAAGGTATTGTTCAGGTCCAGACATGGCAGGAAATGACATTGTGAAGGAGTTGGCAGCTTCACGACACCACTGGATTACAGATCAAGAACTCATAAATATCAATGGTTAGTGTGCTGTCAATTTATCCCATTTCAGAATGGCAAAATAAGATCACTTGCTCTGTATAGTTTAATTTACATGGTATGAAGGAGGAACTTGGTTGTACAACTGAAAACTTAAATTGAGAAGGACAAACTTTTGTTTATGAACTGGAGAACATAATAAACTTTAAACATGCAATTTGATGCAAACACCAAAAATAAATAGCTGTTGCAGTCATGCCTAACAAAATATACACAACAAAGTTTGAAGGCTTGAGAAGGACAAACTTACATTATTAGTGAAGGCATGCTCTATAAAACCCTTGTCCATGCTGATGGGGGGGGGGGCAATTCAAGAAGTTTACCACAGAATCTTCTTCATAAGCATTGTCTTTATTCTACATATTGTTAAGAGTAAATATAGGTGTGACAATATAAGAAAAAATGTAGAATATTTAAGATAAGATGAAGAGTGATGCTACATAACCAAGTAGCTATAAATGTAAGTACAGCGATACAGGCAAAAGGTACAACCAAGAGCAATGCAAAGCTAAACTTCTTCAGTACCATCGGTGTTATCCAACCTTATGGTAAGATTAAATATAGATCTTATGTGTAGAAAATGGAGGGCAAAGGAAAATAAGCTGTAGAGTGATGGTACATGAACAACTACCTGTCAATATAAGTACACTAATAAAGGACAACAGGTACTTACAAGAACAATGCAGAGCTAAAAAATTTCATTGGCATTGGATATATTCTACACTAATGTAACCATTCATACAGATCAGATAATTTGGAGAGAATAATTGATAAGCAAGCTATCATGCATACTGCTGTCACATAATGAACCATGTATGTATGCAAGTACAGTGATACAGGACAACAAGTACTAACAAGAGCAAAGCAGCGGGCAGCATATTTGTGATATCCTGTCGTTCTTTTCAAACCGAAATTCTTTTTCGAGTAGATTTCCTGCAAAAAAGATCCGTAAGGCACATGCGGAAAAGTAGAAGTTCAAATTGTCATGCGATATCATAGACAGTACCTCATCCTCGAAATGAGACCAGTGCATAACAAGGTTTTTCCATTCAATGTCTTCTAAATTTAGCACAAGAGACTTCACCAGAAATTTGTTTATAGACTTGACATCAAAGTGTGATTTCCTCAGGTAACACCAATACTGCTACAATGCTTCCTTGAAAAGCGCAAGCAAGCTTTGCTCATCGTGACTATCAAGATTGACCCTCACCTACTTTCAACAATGTAATGTAAATCATTGATGTGTTCAATCAGCAGAAAACAGGAAAATAATCACCATGAATAATAGCACTTACACGTAAGTGGGATAGGAAGATGTGAACATGGTGTTTGTATTCACTATAATCTTCCCATGATGGGAATATATGCACGTAGTCCCTAACAACATTGAAAGCATTGTCTTTTAAACTGGGAATAACTGGAATGGGCTTCCAATCTGCAGGAATTGGCCATCTCTGCAGTTGGGATAGGTCTTCGGCCAGTGGACTTTCTGTACTTTTTGCTAGAGTGGGATTTTTCTGTGGTACGACTGGTGCTGTGGCAACTGAAATCGGCATACCTTTTGCTGGAGTACAGGTCCTATGTGGTGCGGCTAGTGGTGTGGCCAGTGAAGTATGGGTACAGTCTGCTAGAGTCGGTCCTATGTTTTGTGTCACTGGTTGTACAACCAATATAAGTGGGGTGATGTCTGATTTCTCCGGCACAACCACGTTTTTCAAGGACTTTGCTGGTGCTCCTTCAGGTTCGGCAATCACCCTCTTCCTTTTTGATGTCTGATGCACAAGAACAACATTTGAGTGGAAAAACATGGTATGACGATAGGTGGAAAATGTATTGATAATGGATGGGCATGGCATCTCGACATATATGATGAGTAAACTAAGCAGATGGTGGTGCAACAAAGTAGAAGAAATGCAAAACAACATATGCAAGATACGTGAAATCAATAAAACCTTGCCAAATTAGAACAAGCACCTTGATGGGTGAACATGACATGCCATCTGCCTTTGACTCCTCGAGGTTAGAATAGTCATTAGGATCATATTCTGAACAAGAATCAACAGGTGGGGAACGTATGAGTTTCATTGCATCCAGAATGGCACTCAATGCCTTGGTGCCAATTTTGTAAGTCATTGCGGTGTTTAGCTTCAAGAGTGGACTGCTGCTAGTGCGACACTAAGCATCTACACAGATCATAGTGTAGATATAACGGGAAAACGTAAGCATCGGAGTAAAATCAGCAAAGTGGAACTTGCTGGAATATATGTGCTAGTATTGCCGGTACGGCTAGAAAGGCTTCAGATACCAGCTCTCTTCAACTGAAGGTGCGGTACTGTTAATATCAGTGTAACTCTCAAAGGCGACACAACTCCCCGCATTTCCTTGCTATTCTTATAGGATTCTAGTGGGCAGGCCACTACAAATCCTATTCCCATGTTTACAAAATCCTACGGATCAAAGAGGCCGGAAGAGTTCAAAGTGTCCATACCAATCGACCGTATAGACCTCTACACTGCAAATGTCCCCGCTCATCTTCACTACAAGGAACATACTATACTACTATCATACTCCCTCCATTCCAAAATACAAGTCTTGGTAGAGATTTCCACTATGGATCACATATAGATGTATCCAGATACATTTTAGAGTGTAGATTCACTCATTTTGCTCCATATGTAGTCCATGCTGGAATCTATACAAAGACTTGTATTTAGGAATGGAGAGAGTACTTAATAAAGAAGAGCGGAAGAGGAACATGCTAAATAAGAGCAAGCATATTTTGGATAATAAAATGTTCGTTGCGCAGTGCCCACACATGATGAACCAGAGCGCATTAAGAAAGCAACTCCCTGATGTCTCTCTATATGTGGTGCACGTGCTTTTTCAAAAGTAAAGTAGGAACATTAGCTGACCAATTAAATGTTATTTGTTTTAGTAATATCAACATCATATCAGATTCGTACTTAAGCAACAAGTTTGGAATTATGCGTGGCACGTTGTTTAGCTTGATGGATTCAGGAGCAGTGCTAAGCAGGTACAATGATGGTACTAAATATAAAGGCATGTCTGCATGCAAGTCACGTGACTTTTGTCATTTAGGTCAGTCGACCATTTCAGGCGGTTGGATGAATATCCTACGTCTCTTAACCCTTCTTCTTCCTCGTCTCTAATTCTTCCCATACAGAACACCGCACGGGCTGCCGGCCGGACCACTGGCCCCCACCGCCTGTGTTCCTTCGCCACCCCCACCCCTGCCCCCACCCGCGTCGAGTTTTCTTAGTTTGACGAGGCCCCACCACTGCCCCCCACAACCAAAGTCCCCACCCGAGCCCCTTCGTTCGCACCGGCGAACTCCGGCGAGCTCTGAAAAATCGACTGACCTAATTTTGAAATTTAGTCTACTGTGATTTAACTAGTGTGGAATATAAAAGGGGACAACCATAAGCATTGGGAGTATAGTGTTGAGCGTGCCATGGCAGATCTGAAGGTGCAAACCGAACAAAGGCAACTTCACAACCAATGTTTGCTTTCAACTAGCAAGTAACTGATGGACAAGAAATCAGAGTAAAGCATTGGCGATCTATTTTCTTGCTGCGATAAATAAGTTGAGCAGATACGAAAGAGTACCGCCTCTCGGCGCCGTGTATGCATCTGCTGAGAATTTGAAGGTGCTGTGGTAGCGATGGCTGTCGGCGGCGTGAAAGCAGATCTAGGAGGGTAGACGGTGGTGGCGGGGCGCGGTGGACGAGACGGTCGTAGGAGCGGCGCCGGAAGGTGGACGATGACGGGGATGAAGCGAGAGGCCGGGATGCAAGGATCCCGGTCCGAAGCCGTGGATGAGAGAGGTCGATCTCTTGTAATGGACGGCGGCGTCGGGGTATCAGCTCCGGCATGGTGGAGGAGGACGGCGGTGGATGGGGTGGCGGACGGAGGAGGCTGGGGTGGAGAGGGTGTTTTGGCACCCACGGACTACGAATGGGGAAATGGAGGTGGAGAGGAAGGGGGGAACCATGTCTTCAAGGCGCGCTTGTCTCAAATGCGAGGAAATTTACAAACTTAGCCCCCGTTTCAAATTTCCTACATCACAACAATATTAGTCGGTTGGGCATAGGACGGTAATCTCGCGTACACCGAATATTTGCCGAAGAGAGTTTGTTTTTGGCGCCCACCGTGTATGAATCAGGGAGGGAGTCGATTTCGGCCGAGGACACACTGTGATTTGGCGCCCGTCGTGTATGGATCCGGGTGAGAGGCAGTTATGTCACATTTGAGTGAAATTACAAACCTCCCCTATCGAAACCTATAGAAATCAAGCAGATAGGCTTTGCGTGGCAGGGATAGGCAGTAGTAATTTCCATCTCACAGATTTTGGTTTTGGGCGGTTACTGCAACTTTCCCCGCTTCCTCCAAATTTTGCAGAGTGCACGTTTACCGTGCCAACTCAATTCGAATCCCGTTTGTATTCTAATTTTTTCGGGCAGGATCCACTTTCGATTGGAATAAAATTCTATATACATCATTTTTATATATACTTTCAAAAGCACAAGACCCTTTATACATAATTATAGTTTACAAATGGCATGATCTCATATTCATAAGGTTGTATCCATCAATTTGGATTTTCAAATATTTGAAACCACTTGATGTTGAAATCCAATGTATGCATTCCTCGCTAATTGTCTCCAATTAATGTGTGTTTCATGCGGGTTTTTTTTACTTCTCAAACATGTATAATGTGTTTCACACACGCAACATATAGTGTAATCCCGTTTAGACGGTAATTGCATATAAACCATGCATTGTTTCTAATTAAAGAATCTATGGATCACCAATATTGATAAACTATATAACATTACACGTGTCCCCAAATTCAAATGAATATGCATGTTTGATACACCAATTTGCATTATGATATTATCGATGTCGTCATCTCCAGTTTAAATATTTGAATCCCATTTAATCTATATATTCATCTCACATAACTATCACTCATGCTTATATAGGACTATCTCTCTAGACCTACAGGCGTTCATCCTCTCTCGGGTATCTCTTGTGCTACCTATATGTCGACAATGATCTTTTATCTTCGTAACACACTGACGGTACTCTCTCCCTCGACCTTCATCACTCTATCTCTCTGAGTATATCTCGCTCCCTGCTATGTGTCTCTAATGATGATTCTCCATGTGGAATCTCTTTCTCTCACACAAACACAAACTTTGTCTTCTGGGGTCTCATTTCTCTCTACTATTCCCCTGTGTGCCACTCACACACCCCTCATACAGAGATGTATTTCTCTCCTTAGGTATGAGAACCTATGACTCTTGATATGTCTCCAACGTATCTATAATTTTTGATTGCTCCATGCTATTATATTATCTGTTTTGGATGTTAATGGGCTTTATTTTACACTTCTATATTATTTTTGGGACTAATCTATTAACCGGAGGCCCAGCCCAAATTGTTGTTTTTTGCTTATTTCGGTGTTTCGCAGAAAAGGAATATCAAACGAAGTCCAAACGGAACGAAACCTTCGGGAACGTGATTTTCTCAACAGACGTGATCCAGGAGACTTGGAGTGGGCGTCAAGAAACAATCAAGGAGGCCACGAGGCAGGGGGCGCGCCTACCCCCCTAGGCGCGCCCTCCACCCTCGTGGGCCCCTCGTTGCTCCACCGACGTACTTCTTCCTCCTATATATATCCACGTACCCCCAAACATCCAGGAGCACCACGAAAACCTAATTCCACTGCCACAACCTTCTGTACCCGAGAGATCCCATCTTGGGGCATTTTCCGGAGCTCCGCCGGAGGGGGCATTGATCACGGAGGGCCTCTACATCAACTCCATGGCCTCTCCAGTGATGTGTGAGTAGTTTACTTCAGACCTTCGGGTCCATAATTATTAGCTAGATGGCTTCTTCTCTGTCTTTGGATCTCAATACAAAGTTCTCCTCGATCTTCTTGGAGATCTATTCGATGTAATCTTCTTTTGCGGTGTGTTTGTCGAGATCCGATGAATTGTAGGTTTATGATCAAGTTTATCTATGAACAATATTTGAATCTTCTCTGAATTCTTTTATGTATGATTGGTTTATCTTTGCAAGTCTCTTCAAATTATCAATTTGGTTTGGCCTACTAGATTGATCTTTCTTGCAACGGGAGAAGTGCTTAGCTTTGGGTTCAATCTTGTGGTGTCCTTTCCCAGTGACAGCAGGGGCAGCAAGGCACATATTGTATTGTTGCCATCGAGGATAAAAAGATTGGGTTTATATCATATTGCATAAGTTTATCCCTCTACATCAAGTCATCTTACTTAAAGCATTACTCTGTTCTTATGAACTTAATACTCTAGATGCATGCTGGATAGTGGTCGATGTGTGGAGTAATAGTAGTAGATGCAGAATCGTTTCGGTCTACTTGTCACGGACGTGATGCCTATATACATGATCATTCCTAGATATTCTCATAACTATGCTCAATTCTATCAATTGCTCGACAGTAATTCGTTTACCCACCATAATACTTATGCTCTTGAGAGAAGCCACTAGTGAAACCTATGGCCCCCGGGTCTATCTTCCATCATATTAATTTTCCAACACTTAGCTATTTCTATTGCTGTTTATTTTACTTTGCATCTTTATTTCTCTTTATCATAAAAATACCAAAAATCTTATCTTATCATATCTATCAGATCTCACTCTCGTAAGTGACCGTGAAGGGATTGACAACCCCTTTATCGCGTTGGTTGAGAGGTTCATATTTGTTAGTGTAGGTGCGTGGGACTCAAGCGTGATCTCCTACTGGATTGATACCTTGGTTTTCAAAAACTGAGGGAAATACTTATGCTACTTTACTGCATCACCCTTTCCTCTTCAAGGGGAAACAAATGCAGTGCTCAAGTGGTAGCAAGAAGGATTTCTGGCGCTGTTGCCGCGGAGATTCACGCCAAGTCAAGTCAAGATTTGACTCCCGACAACGAGCCATTTCTGGCACCGTTGCCGGGGAGTCTACGCACAAGTCAAGACATACCAAGTACCCATCACAAACTCTTATCCCTCACATTACATTATTTGCCATTTGCCTCTTGTTTTCCTCTCCCCCACTTCACCCTTGCCGTTTTATTCGCCCTCTCTTTTCCCATTCGCCTTTTTACGCTTGCTTCTTGTTTGCTCGTGTGTTGGATTGCTTGCTTGTCATGATGGCTCAAGACAATACTAAATTGTGTGACTTTCCCAATACCAACAACAATGATTTTCTTAGCACTCCGATTGCTCCTCTTACCGATGCTGAATCTTGTGAAATTAATGTTGCTTTGTTGAATCTTCTCATGAAAGATCAATTCGCCGGACTTCCTAGTGAAGATGTCGCTACCCATCTAAACAACTTTGCTGATTTGTGTGATACGCAAAAGAAGAAAGATGTGGATAATGATATTGTTAAACTTAAGCTATTTCCGTTTTCGCTTAGAGATCATGCTAAAGCTTGGTTTTCGTCTTTGCCTAAAAATAGTATTGATTCATGGAATAAGTGCAAAGATGCTTTTATCTCTAAGTATTTTCCTCCTGCTAAAATAATCTCTCTTAGAAACGATATCATGAATTTTAAGCAACTTGATCATGAACATGTTGCACAATCTTGGGAGAGGATGAAATTAATGATACGTAATTGCCCTACACATGGTTTGAATCTATGGATGATTATACAAAAATTTTATGCCGAATTGAATTTTGCTTCTAGAAATCTTTTAGATTCGGCAGCGGGAGGCACTTTTATGGAAATCACTTTAGGAGAAGTTACTAAACTCCTAGATAATATTATGGTTAATTATTCTCAATGGCACACCGAAAGATCTAATAATAAAAAGGTGCATGCGATAGAATAAATTAATGTTTTGAGTGGAAAGATGGATGAACTTATGAAATTGTTTGCTAATAAGAGTGTTTCCTCTGATCCTAATGATGTGCCTTTGTCTACCTTGATTGAGAATAATAATGAATCTATGGATGTGAATTTTGTTGGTAGGAATAATTTTGGTAACAACGTGTATAGAGGAAACTTTAATCCTAAGCCATTCCCTAGTAATTCCTCTAATAATTATGGTAATTCCTACAAAAACTCTTATGGAATTTTTAATAATATGCCCTCTGAATTTGATACTAGTGTTAAGGATTTTATGAATTCACAAAATAATTTCAATGCTTTGCTTGAAGAAAAATTGCTTAAGGTTGATGAATTGGCTAGGAACGTTGATAGAATTTCTCTTGATGTTGATTCTTTGAAACTTAGATCTATTCCACCTAAGCATGATATCAATGAGTCTCTCAAAGCCATGGGAATTTCCATTGATGATTGCAAAGAAATAACCGCTAGGATGCGTGCTAAGAAAGATTGCTTTGTGAAAGTGTGTTCTTCTAGTTTTCATGATAATAAGGATGAAGATCTAAACATGATTAATGTGTCTCCTATTAAATCTTTGTTTTGGAATATTAATATTGATAATGATGGGACTGAAGATGATCCACCTTTACCTAGAAGGTGTTCCAAAAATTTGGAGTTTTTCAATCTTGATGCAAAAATTGGTAAAAGTAGGATTGAAGAGGTCAAAACTTTAGATATCAATGAACCCATTATTTTGGATTTCAAGGAATTTAATTATGATAATTTCTCTTTGATATATTGTATTTACTTGTTGCAATCCGTGCTAAATTCTCCTCATGCTTATAGTCAAAATAAAGCTTTTACTAAACATATCGTTGATGCTTTGATGCAATCTTATGAAGAAAAACTTGAGTTGGAAGTTTCTATCCCTAGAAAACTTTATGATGAGTGGGAACCTACTATTAAAATTAAAATTAAAGATCATGAATGCTATGCTTTGTGTGATTTGGGTGCTAGTGTTTCCACGATTCCAAAAACTTTATGTGATTTGCTAGGTTTCCGTGATCTTGATGATTGTTCTTTAAACTTGCACCTTGCGGATTCCACTATTGAGAAACCTATGGGAAGAATTAATGATGTTATCATTGTTTCAAATAGTAACTATGTGCCCGTAGATTTCATTGTTCTTAATATAGATTGCAATCCTTCATGTCCTATTATTCTTGGTAGACCTTTCCTTAGAACGATTGGTGCAATTATTGATATGAAGGAAGGGAATATTATATTCCAATTTCCGTTAAGGAAATGCATGGAACACTTCCCTAGAAATAAAATTAAATTACCATATGAATCTATTATGAGATCCACTTATGGATTGCCTACCAAAGATGGCAATACATATATCCTTGCTTTTATGCCTAACTAGGGGCGTTAAACGATAGCGCTTGTTGGGAGGCAACCCAATTTTATTTTTATTCCTTGATTTTGCTCCTGTTTAGTAATAAATAATTTATCTATCCTATGTTTAGGTTGTGTATTTTGTGTTTAATTATTGTTTGTGCCAAGTAGAACCATTGGCAAGACTTGGGGAAAGTCTTTTTGATCTTGTTGTAAAAAACAGAAACTTTAGCGCTCACGAGAATTGCTGCCATTTTTATTTGGAAAGTTCTATTTAGTTAATTCTTTTTGAAGATGATTAATAGATACATTCCTTACGTCCAGCAATTTATTTTAGAATTTTTTGGGTCCCAGAAGTTTGTGTTAGTTACAGATTACTACAGACTGTTCTGTTTTAGACAGATTCTGTCTTTCATGTGTTGTTTACGCATTTTGATGAATCTATGGCTAGTAAAAGAGTTTATAAACCACAGAGAAGTTGGAATACAGTAGGTTTAACACCAATATAAATAAATAATGAATTCATTACAGTACCATGAAGTGGTGTTTTGTTTTCTTTCGCTAACGGAGCTCACGAGATTTTCTATTTTGAGTTTTGTGTTGTGAAATTTTCAAGTTTTGGGTAAAGATTTGATGGATTATGGAACAAGGAGTGGTAAGAGCCTAATCTTGGGGATGCCCATGGCACCCCAAGGTAAATACAAGGACACCAAAAAGCCTAACTTGGGGATGCCCCGGAAGGCATCCCCTCTTTCGTCTTCGTTCATCGGTAACTTTACTTGGAGCTATATTTTTATTCGCCACATGATATGTGCTTTTCTTGGAGCGTCTTGTATGATTTGAGTCTTTGCTTTTTAGTTTACCACAATCATCCTTGATGTACACACCTTTTGAGAGAGACTCACATGATTTGAAATTTATTAGAATACTCTATGTGCTTCACTTATATCTTTTGAGCTATATAGTTTTTGCTCTAGTGTGCTTCACTTATATCTTTTAGAGCATGGAAATGGTTTTATTTTATAGAAATAATTGATCTCTCATGCTTCACTTATATTATTTTCAGAGTCCTTTAGAAGAACCTGGCAATAATAAAAACTTTCATATAAGTGCATTGAATACTAAGGGAAGTTTGATACTTGATGATTGTTTTGAGATATGGAGATAGTGATATCAAAGTTGTGCTAGTTGAGTAGTTATGAATTTGAGAAATACTTGTGTTGAAGTTTGGAAGTCCCGTAGCATGCCCATATGGTAAACGTTGTGTAACAAATTTGAAACATGAGGTGTTATTTGATTGTCTTCCTTATGAGTGGCGGTCGGGGATGAGCAATGGTCTTTTCCTACCAATCTATCCCCCTAGGAGCATGCGCGTAATGCTTGGTTTTTCATGACTTGTAGATTTTTGCAATAAGTATGTGAGTTCTTTATGACTAATGTTGAATCCATGGATTATACGCACTCTCACCCTTCCATCATTGCTAGCCTCTTCGGTACCGTGCATTGCCCTTTCTCACCTTGAGAGTTGGTGCAAACTTCACTAATGCATCCTAATCTCGTGATATGATACGCTCGATCACACATAAACCTCCTTATATCTTCCTCAAAACAGCCACCATACCTACCTATTATGGCATTTCCATAGCCATTCCGAGATATATTGCCATGCAACTTTCCACTGTTCCGTTTATTATGACACACATCATCATTGTCATATTGCCTGGCATGATCATATAGTTGACATCATATTTGTGGCAAAGCCACCGTTCATAATTTTTTCATACATGTCACTCATGAGTCATTGCACATCCCGGTACACCACCGGAGGCATTCATATAGAGTCATATCTTGTTCTAGTATTGAGTTGTAATCATTGAGTTGTAAATAAATCGAAGTGTGATGATCATCATTAATAGAACATTGTGCCAAATAAAAAAAGAGAATGTCCAAAAAAATAAAAAAAGAACTCTCCAGAAAAGAGAGAATAAAAAGGGGCAATGCTACTATCCTTTTTCCACACTTGTGCTTCAAAGTAGCACCATGATCTTTATGATAGCGAGTCTCTTGTTTTGTCGTTTTCATATACTAGTGGGAACTTTTCATTATAGAACTTGGCCTGTATATTCCAACAATGGGCCTCCTCAAGTGCCCTAGGTCTTCGTTAGCAAACAAGTTGGATGCACACCCACTTAGTTTCTTTTGTTGAGCTTTCATACATTTATTGTGACGCCCCGAGACCGTTGTGCCTGGTGTCCTCCAGTTATTCGCTGTTGTTGCCTTGTCTTTTGCTTGCGTGTCGCATCTTGCCATGTCATCATCCGCATTGCATCTGCATGTTTTCGAAAACTTGCATCCGTCCCGGTCTCCTCGTTCCATCCGTTGTCCGTTCTGAGCCCAGACACACTTGCACGCGCCGGCGGCACGTCCGAAATATTATTTTATAAGTGGTCGGACAATATTATCAGAATGGGTTGAAAGTTGGCATGCGGTGTTGTTTTGTTGTCAGTAGACCACCTGCCAAGTTTCATCGCATTCAGAGTCCGCTTGACACCCCAACGGGTAAATATAGCGGCAATAGTAGTCGGTCAAAACGTCGGACGTTTTTGGTCTCCCGAAACAGTCGCCGGGCCTCTCTCTATCTTCTCTTCTCTCAGCTCGAGACCATCTACACAGTCTACTGCCTTCCGCCAAGCCCAACCTAATCTCTCTCGTCAGCCCGTGGACCTCCTCGCGCGCGCGCGTCCGAAAGTTATCCCGGACCCGACCCGGATAGTCGTCGCCGTTGGGTCCGGATCATCCCCAAACATCTACAAAACATCTCCGTTTTCTTATTTGGACTCCCTAGCTATTTTATCCGCGTCGTCCAATTGTGATCATAGGGACGTGTTAGCCTCTACCCTAAATCCCTTTCTTTTCGCCTACATGCTATATAAAGCCCCTAAACTTCATGCATATAATAACTTAATAACCGTGCATCGGATTAAAACAATTTATATGTGAAATATGCTTAGTTTTTCATCTAGTTTCATAATATGTCATTTTCATCCATGATTAAAATGTTTAAAATGCTGTTTGTTTAAACTTGCTTAAATAACTTGCTAAAATGCTTTAATTCATAACTTAATAACCGTAGCTCGGTTTTAAATGAACTTTGTCGGTGTACTAGAGTAGGGGTACCCTAGTATCCCGAACTTGTGCACGGGCAGTCGCAGCATCCCGCGGCAAGGCTTGCCGGGTGACCGCCAAGGTCCTCCGAGGTTCCTTTGGAGCCATTCAAGGACAAAGTATCCAAGCCAACGAGACAAGACCCCGGCAAGAGGAGCTTGCCGGGAGGGCCAACCAAGGCATCTCAAGGAACTTGCCGCGACGCGCCACGCGCGCCGACAAGGCCCGGTGAGCGACAAGCTCCCGGACGCGACAAGACAACGACCGCGGCAAGGCGCTTGCCGCGACAAGCCACCACTCTGTGCCCGCGCTCCAGCACATCCACCAACGTGTCGCTCTGGGACCCTTCCAGGCGTACGTGGCGGGAGGCTGTGCAGCCAGCGGTGAGCGGTGGCAAGCGGCGCTGACAAGATAGCCATCATGGCGAGCGGTGGCGTCCCTGACGGTCCCTTTTGCACTATTTAGATGATGCAGACGAGCATTTAATGCCCTTGTCCCCTGCCGTCAGGGTTTGGTATGATACACTGTAGCAGGTAGTTGTACCAACCGCAACACCTTTCCATTTTTACCCTTGTCTATGTTGCCACCTATCGGTGACCCCTTGAGCATATAAAAGAAGGCCCATGCGCAATGTAGAGGAGGGAGAGAACGCTCACGCTCGGTCTCGTTAGTTGCTGGGGTGTACTGTAGCACTCCGCGCTCCCGAGCAAGAACTCAATACAAACCACAAAGCAGGAGTAGGGTTTTACGCATCCGTGCGGCCCGAACCTAGGTAAACTGCTCGTGTGCTTCGCCTCGATCCGCTCTTCGTGCGACCCTCGCCCCCGCCGAACCGAAAGGGACTCGGTCCGCCGGTCCCATAGGTGCTCGTGGATCAGTCCCCCGACATCTTTGGCGCGCCAGGTAGGGGGCGTCGAGGTTGTGTGAACCAGATCCGGCGTTCACACGAGCTAGATCTTCATCATCTTCATCGACATGCCGCCGAAGAAGAAGGCTTCGGAGGCGGCTGCTCCATCCGCGCCGAACCCACCACCGCCGGAGCAAACGGCTGATGGGGCAGACGCCGGCAGAAGAATGGGCGTCGACGAGGGAGCTCACGGTGCTGCCAGGTCCAAGGACAAGGCTGCGCTGCCCATCGGCGGCGTAGTCGGCTCCCACAACGACCGGGCACACTCCAAGACCTCGGTGTCCGTACATGCACCGCGCCCATCTCAGGAGGCGCGGGACCGGCAGCGTAATGGTGCTCACAGTACCATGCGTTTGCTGGACCAAGATCGAGCTGGTGGATCTCGGAGTGCTCAAGACCAGCATGCACGCCAACATGCTGGCACGAGCGAGGCACGGTCGCCTGGACGGGATAATGCTCCTTCTAACATAGTTAGAAGTCCGAGCATATCCCGCTCCTCGCACCGTTCGCCACCGCCACCCGCCACTACAGAAGCTTTGGCGCGAGCTCAACTGCTCCTGGACTACCCTCCAACGGCAGACAAGATCGACGACTGGAGGGCCACCATTCAGAGTCTCATCGTCTTCGCCAACGGAGACACTCAACGGCAGTCGAGCACGTCGCAGCCGCGGCAAGTCAGCCATGCACGAGCCGGTGGCGACAAGACCGGCGGGGGTGCAACCACTGTGCACTCTCCGCCCTGAAGGCCAAGATCACCGACTCGCCGGATCCACCTCGACAGCGACTCCACCGCGTCATCAGATCCATGAGCTCGTCGAGATCAGCGCCAAGTTCTTCACGAACGACAACAAGAAGACGCTCGTACTCGCATCGAGCGCCGAAGATAAGCGCGACGTCAATCGGACCAGCGCGCTGGGCCCTCTGTCGACATGCATGCGCCAGGGGAACCAGGCGACTTGCCGTACGCGGTAGGTTGCCCTGCGTTTACTCGTGAGCTGCGGCAAGTCCAGTGGCCCAGCACGAAGAATTTCAAGCCAGACATACCAGAGAAGTACGACGGCAAGTCGCATCCGTCGGAGTTCCTCAGCACCTACACCATCGCGGTGCAGGCTGCCGGGGGGCGGGACGACAAGATCCTTGCCAACTACTTCCCGCTGGTGCTCAAGCCCAACGTCAGGTCCTGGCTCATGCACTTGCCGGACGACTCCATATCCTCCTGGGCAGACCTATGCCATCAGTTTGTCGGCGCCTTTACAGGCAGCCACAAACCCCATGGCCAAGAGAGTGACCTTCATCTGCTCGCCCAGAAGGAAGGAGAGACCCTGCGCAAGTACATTCAGAGATTCAGCCGTGTACAGCACAACATCCCAGATGTCCACCCTGCCGCGGTCATCAGCGCGTTCCATCAGAACGTGCGTAACCGCAGGATGCGGGAGGAGATGGCGATGTGCAAGATCAGAGACGGCAGTGAGCTGTATGCCCTGGCCGACAAGTGTGCACGTGCTGAGGAAGGGAGGAAACTCCCAGGAGAGAATACAGGAGCAGGAGGATCTGACAGCGAGGATGCTGCCCCGGCAAAGAAAAACCGGCGGCGGAACAACAGGAAGAAGAAAGGCAAAGATGTGCTAGTCATTGAGCAGTCCGGCAACAAAGGTGGCGCCAAGAAAGCCAAAACTGGTAGCTCCGGCAAGGAGATTGCCGCAAGCACCAACTGCCAGACTGTGGCGGTCGCCGACAAGCAGGACGGCACCGACAAGCAGTACTGCAAGATCCACCGCACCAAGGGCCATGACCTCCAGAGCTGCAAGAAGGTCGAACAGCTTGTCCAGCAGCAAAAGGCTGAATACGAGCGACGCGACAAGGAGAGGGCCCAAGGAGGCGCTGGAGAATCCGGCAAGAAGCGCGCCGGCCGGGGAGGACGCCGCGGCAAGGCCAAGCAGCGGCAAGGAGACAGACCTCCCCACGACCGTGACAAGGATGAAGACGACGACGACGGTGAAGACATGGATGATGTTGAGACCAGTGAGCAGGAGTTCCAGAAAGCCACAGAGGTCTTGTGCGTTGACGGTGGTGCTTCTCTGCATACTTCGCACCGCCAACTCAAGCAGTGGGTGCGGGAAGTCAGTGCGGCAGAACCGCCTGTCGAGTCACGCAAGCTTCTGAAATGGTGCAGCACGCCTATCATCTTTGATATTGAGGACCACCCTGATCGCACAACTGCGGTCGGGTGCTTGCCGATGTTGGTTTCACCAACTATCCGCAACCTCAAGGTCACTAAGATGCTAGTTGACGGCGGGGCCGGCTTGAACCTGATCTCCTCCACTGTACTCCAGAAACTCCAGATCCCTGACAGCGAGCTTGAAGAGACCGGCACATTCCAAGGAATCAACCCGGGAAGGAGCAAGCCGAAGGGGAAGGTCACGTTGCCAGTAACATTTGGCAGCGAGGTGAACTTCAGGACTGAGAGGGTCACTTTTGACGTTGCCGATTTTCCATTGCCTTACAATGGGATACTCGGTCGTCCAGCACTCGCCAAGTTCATGGCAGCCTCTCACTACGCATACAACATGCTGAAGATGCCAGGCCCGATAAGCGTCATCTCTGTCCCTGGCGACAAGAAGGATGCTCTTATCTGCACCGACAAGATCTACCGGGAAGCGGCAGCCGCAACAGATCGCAAGTCACCTGCCGTTGAAGCTCCCGGGGGGAAGAAGAAGACCAAGTCCGGCAAGAGTTCTGATGCCCACTCCCGCAAGCGCACCTCTTCGGAGTGCTGCGCTGCCGTCAAGGACGCACCATCGAGCTCCACCGGCAAGTGTAAGAAGACAATGGCAGCTCCGCCAGAGACCAAGAAGGTGTCCGCCAAGGAGGACGGCACTGGTGGTACCTTCACCATCGGTGCCACTCTCGACCCTAAATAGGAAAGCGCGCTCATTGCTTTCCTGCGGGCGAACGTCGACGTGTTTGCGTGGCAACCGTCTGACATCCCCGGTGTTCCCAGGAAAGTAATTGAGCACCATCTTGCCGTTTGTCCTCATGCGCGGCCCGTCAAGCAGAAGGTCAGGAAGCAAGCAGTGGAGCGCCAAGAATTCATCGCAGAAGAGATCAAGAAGTTGGAAGCAGCAGGCCTTGTCAGAGGAGTGCTCCATCCTACGTGGTTGGCCAATCCTGTAGTCGTGCGCAAGGCGAACGGGAAATGGAGACTTTGTATCGACTTTACCGATGTTAACAAAGCTTGTCCCAAAGACCCATTTCCTTTGCCGCGCATTGACCAGATTGTTGACTCCACGGCCGGATGTGATTTGCTTTCATTTCTTGACGCATACTCAGGATACCATCAGATCTTCATGGCAGAAGAGGATGAGGAGAAAACCGCATTCATCACTCCATGTGGCATGTACTGTTTCATATGGATGCCTTTCGGTTTAAAAAATGCTGGTTCAACATTTGCAAGAGTAGTCCATGTCGCTCTTGAGCCGCAAATACACAGAAATGTGGAAGCCTACATGGATGACATAGTGGTCAAGGGCAAGGACAAGGCAAATCTGATTCAAGATTTAGACGAGACCTTTGCAAATCTGCGCAAGATCAGCCTCAAGCTCAACCCCGAGAAGTGCGTGTTTGGAGTCCCCTCCGGCAAGCTTCTCGGGTTCTTCGTGTCTCAGCGGGGAATCGAAGCCAATCCCGACAAGATCAAGGCCATTGAGCAGATTGAAGCACCAAAGCGCGTCAAAGATGTACAAAGACTTGCCGGTTGCATGGCTGCTCTCGGCAGGTTTATCTCTAGGTCTGCTGAGCGCGCCCTGCCATTTTTCAAAATATTGAAAAAGGCAGGTCCAATGAAATGGACTCCGGAAGCGGAGGCTGCGCTGCAAGACTTGAAGAGATACCTGTCCTCCGCTCCAACACTTGTCGCACCTAAGCCACAAGAGAAGTTGCTGTTGTATATAGCGGCAACCAATCAAGTGGTTAGTGCTGCGTTAGTAGCAGAGAGGGAGGCAGATGACGAGCCAGCAACCACGGCAGGCGCATCCAGCGACAAGCAGGGGCTTCCCCGACAAGCTCTGGTCCTGACAAGGATGGATCTGCGCAGACGCGCGAGGAGATACAGAAGAGAATGGTACAGCGCCCAGTTTACTTTGTCAGTTCCCTTCTGCAGGGGGCTAGGTCAAGGTACTCTGGCGTGCAGAAATTGCTTTTCGAGAAAGCTGTGCCATTACTTCCAAGCACATGAGATCACAGTTGTCACTCATTTTCCGCTGAAGAGGATACTACAGAATCCAGAAGCAACAGGCAGGATTGTTGAGTGGGCACTGGAACTATCAAGATTTGGCCTCAAGTTTGAGAGTACTTCAACTATCCAAAGCAGAGCATTGGTAGAATTCGTAGCAGAATGGACGCCAACACCAGATGAAGAAATTCCAGAAACGAGCATCCTCGTCGAGGAAGCAAGCAAAGAGTGGCTGGTGTACTTTGATGGTGCCTTTTCGCTGCAAGGCACCGGCGTTGCCGTGCTGCTTGTCGCACCCACCGGAGAGCACCTCAAGTACGCAGTCCAGATGCACTTTCCTAAGGAGCAAGCAACAAACAATACTGCAGAGTATGAAGGCTTGCTTGCCGGTCTCAGGATCGCGGCAGACCTTGGGATCAAGAAGCTCATTGTCAGGGGTGACTCGCAGCTTATCGTCCGCCAAGTGAACAAGAGCTATCAGAGTCCATTGATGGAAGCCTATGTCGACGAAGTGAGAAAGCTAGAAGAGCACTTTGACGGCCTACAGATGGAGCATGTTCCAAGAGCTCAGAACGCCATTGCCGATGGCCTATCAAAGTGCGCCGCACTTAAGTTACCTGTGGAACCAGGGATCTTTGTGCTCAAGCTGACTCAGCCGTCTGTAACGCCATCAACTGGACAGAACAAGAAGAGGAAGTTGATTTCCAGTGACAATTTTCCGGCAGAGCTTCCCGAAGCCGCCGCCAAGAAGGTCCCCAAGATCAACGCCAAGAGCGCTGAGGAGCAGTCTGCTCCGGCAAGCCATGGGGTTTGTTCCGTTGAAGCAGAAGCTCCCGACAAGTTTTGCTCCGTCAAGCTTGCCGGGGAACGCCAAGCTCCGGCAGAGCCGCAGGTTCTCACCGTAGAAGCGGATGTTCCCGCAGCAGCAGATTTGCCTTTAGTCCTTGTTGTCGAGCCACAAGCTCCAGCATGGGCACAGCAGATTGTCCGTTTCCTTCAAACAGGAGAACTTCCCGAAGAGCAAGAAGAAGCGAAAAGAGTAGCCCGGAAGTCAAGTATGTACCAGTTTGTCGACAGCACACTGTACAGAAGAAGACTCAACGGTGTGAAATTGAAGTGTATTCACCGGGAAGACGGACAAAAGCTGTTGGCAGAGATACATGGAGGCATATGTGGTCACCACATTGGTGCAAGAGCACTTGCCGGCAAAGCATTCCGGCAAGGTTTCTTTTGGCCAACAGCCCTCCAGGATGCAACTACACAAGTAACCAAGTGTGAAGCGTGCCAGTTCCATTCCAAGCAGATACACCAACCAGCTCAAGCTCTCCAGACGATCCATTTATCCTTGCCATTTTCGGTCTGGGGGCTCGACATCCTCGGCCCCTTTCCCTGAGCAGTCGGGGGCTTTGAGTACTTGTACGTTGCAATCAACAAGTTCACAAAGTGGCCGGAAGTGGAACCAGTGAGGAAGGTGACAGCACAGTCAGCAGTCAAGTTCTTCAGGTCGATTGTTTGCCGCTTCGGAATCCCTAACAGGATAATCACCGACAACGGTACGCAATTCATGAGCCGCACCTTCATGCAGTACGTCCAAGATCTTGGCGCCAAGGTCTGCTTCGCTTCTGTTGCTCACCCGAGAAGCAACGGTCAAGCGGAGAGGGCAAATGCTGAAGTGCTGCGTGGGCTCAAGACCAGGACTTTCGACAGGCTGCACAAGTGTGGAAGAAACTGGATCGAGGAGCTGTCGGTGGTTCTTTGGTCGATCAGGACGACGCCAAATCGAGCCACTGGCCAGACACCTTTCGCTCTAGTCTATGGAGCAGAGGCAGTTCTCCCCATGGAAGTCGTATACGGGTCACCTCGAGTGCTCGCTTATGATGAGCTTGAGCAAGAGCAGCTGCGACAAGATGACGCGCTACTCCTTGAGGAAGACCGTCTTCAGGCTGCTGTACGAGCTGCTCGCTTCCAGCAAGCTTTGCGCCGCTACCATAGCCACAAAGTTAACGCCAGAAGTCTCGACGAAGGCGACCTTGTTCTTCGGCGTGTTCAGTCCGCCAAGAATTCCAACAAGTTGATGCCAAAGTGGGAAGGCCCTTACCAGGTGAAACGAGTCACTAGGCCAGGCGCTGTCCGCCTTGAGACCGAAGATAGCATTCCGGTGAGCAATTCCTGGAACATTGAGCATCTTCGTAAGTTTTACCCGTAAGGCGCGGTTGCCGGAACCTGTTCCGGCAACCACCTTTTGTACAAGTCTTGCCGCTGTTGCATGTAATCCTTTGTACAAAGCCGGGCGCAGACCCCGTGCATAAGTAAAGCTCATGTGCTCCGCACATCTTGTCAATTTCACGCTTTCTATTTTTTGCATATGTGATCTGACACTTTGTGCAGCACCTATTCGCCGGTAAGCAATAACGAGCCGTAAGGCTCCATATCTCTATTTTCTCCTCTTTCTTTTTTCTCAAGGAAAGGAAGGTTCCCTCGCCCACAAGTTTGCCGGGGGGAAAGGAGAAGATAATGGTATGGACCAGGCGTCGTTCAAGAAAGTTTCGCCTTACCGGGAAGCAAACAACAGAAAAGCTAAGTTGCCAAAGTTTGAGCAATCAGATTTTTTAAATTTTTTAAGTTATCTCCCTTGAACGACCGCACTTTGTATGGAAAACCTGTGCGCAGAGGAACCAACTTGTAGCTAGTTGCGCCCTTACTTTGTTTTGAGTCTGCTCAACAACTTAAGTGAGCTGCGACTAGTTGCGACAAGGTTTCTTGTCGGTAGCGGCACCGCCAGCAGGCTGCTGACGTCCCGCACTCAGCGCTCGCGGCTAAGGTGCCTGCACCGGCAAGTTCCCTAAAAGCGTAGGGCAAAAACATACAAAGGGAGGAATCAAGTAAAGGGAATAACGTTGCAATCATTACACCGGAATAGAGTTATATTACAAGGTAGCTTGTCGCGGCTCTAACCGATTGTTCTCATAACATGACCAGCAGCGACAAGAAAAGAAGAAAACGGGCGGCCTAGTCTACGCGATCGCCCTCAATCCTCTTGATCTCGCTCACCTTGTCCACAATGGTTGCGACAAGGGTCTTGAGCGCCTCCAGATCAGCATCCGGCGGCAGGGTCTTGAGGACGTTGGTGAGGTTGAGGCCCGGGTTGCGGAAGGCCACCTTCACCAACACCTTTTGAAGAGCTCCCGTGCAGATCTTGCGCGACTCATCGGCCAGCTGCTTTGGGATCTTCTCCCGGAGCCGCTGGAGGGCCGTCGCCACGCCTTTGAAGAACAAGGTGAGCTTGGCGCTGGCTTGGAGGTTCTCATCAGAGGGATACCCGAGATCCTCCACCCCCAGCTGCGCCAGTTCCCTGTCAATATCTGTGGCAGCACTCGCCAGCAGCGCCTTGTCGGCCTCGATCTCCTCCTTCAAGGCCGCCTCCTGCTCCCTGGCGCCGTCCAGCGTCTTGATCAAAGTAGTCAGCTTCAACTCAAGATCTGCGTTGGAGTCCTTGGCGGCGCTGAGCTCCTTGCCCTTCTCGGCGAGACAAGCCTGCAGCTCTGAGTGGCTGTATGCGTTCTTCTCCCGCTCACGCTTGAGCGCGGCAAGCTCCTCACCGCTCGCCTTGAGATCAGCCTCCAGCTGCGCTACCTTCGTCTCCAGCTCCTTCTTGGTGGCCTCGGCAACCGCGGCAGCATCCTCCGCTTGCTTGAGGGCTCCGCCGAATGTTCACTCGCGCGCGGCAAGCTCCTCCTCATGGGCGTCAAGGTTGACCTTCCGCTGCGCCAGCTCGCCCTCCTGCGCAGATAGCTTCTCAGCGGCAAGCCGCTGTTGCTCTTCAACTTCGGCCTTCTCGAGGAAGAAGGCCTTCTGCTCTTCGGCGAGTTGCTCCCGCTCCTCTGCCAGGGACCGGAGAGCTTCCTAGTTGAGACCCCGGAGCTCCTCCGCGCGCTTCTCGATGTCCGCTCCCGCCTTCGCGACAAGCGCCTCGCGGGATTCCAGCTTGGCTTGCCGCGCGCGGTAGAGCGACAATAGCTTCCGCAGCAGCCGCTCCTCCTCAGGCTCGCTGCTGCTGCTGCTCGGCGCGTCAACCAGCGTCAGCCCAGCGGAGGCGAGCACCTCTCCGTCGAAGCTCTCTCCCTCGACCGGCGCCCTGGAGCTTGACGCCCAGGGGAGGTTGATGAAGACGCCATCGCCGGCCTTCAAGTAGACGCCTGGCTGTGGCTCTTCAGAGCCTGACGCTGCGGCAGCGGCGGAGGGATCGGCGGTCGGC
>NC_041386.1:504239610-504278629 GCF_002162155.2 Triticum dicoccoides | reverse complement strand
GCCGGCGGGATCGTTAGCACCGGCTGCTTTTTCGGTGGCAGCGGCGTCATCGGCGGCAACCTCGGTCTCCATCGGCTCCACAGCAGATGGGTCTGACGGCCGGAAAAGGGAGAAGAGTCAAGCAAATATCCAAGAAAAGAGAAAAAGATCAAAAGAAGAAGAACCCAAGGGAAGTTTTGAAGCGAGAGGAGTACCAGTACCGGGTTCTGCAGTCGTGGTGTCCGCCGCCGGAGGGCCGCTGGTGCTGTCCCTTGCCGGAGAACTCTCCCTTGCCGGAGACTTCTCCCTTGCCGGAGGACTCTCCCTTGCCGGAGGACTCTCCCTTGGCATTTCGGGGGCGGCCTCCGGGCGCTCCTGTTGGGGCTGCTCTGCTCCTACACAAACCAACAGTCAGATGTCAGCAAAGAAAGAGTATCCATGCGCGCCCGACAGCGGAAAGCGAACCATATACTTACGCTGGGGGCTGCTCTGGAGAACAGTTGCCGGGTCCGGCAAGGTTGTCTCGGACGCACCCCCTGTTGTCGCGGTGGGTTCGTCCTCGATGATAATCACCGGGACCTTGGCCCTCTTTGCTGCTCTCTGGGCTAGAGTCCTAAAAAGGAATAAGTTCAGAGTAAAGCAAGTGAGATACAAGACAAAACAGCAAGAATTGAAGAACTACAAGTACAACAAGAGAATCTTACTCTTCTTCTTCCTCGTCGGAGCTGAACGCGGAGAAGTCGAAGTATGGCTCACGTCCGGCGCGAGGAGGCGGAGGAGTGGTTTCCCTTGACCGCTTGGCGGGAACAGTGGCGGTGGTATGAGACGACCCCGCTCCGGCTGCTGCCGCGGCGTGAGAAGCGGCAGGAGCAGAAGCGATGGTCCGGGTGGACCCCGCTCCAGTTGCCGCAGCAGCGTGAGGTGCTCCCGCGGTAACAGTGCTTGCCGCGGTGGAGCGTGTCGCGCGGCGCGGCGGCTGTTCACTTGCCCGCTGCCCCGCTACGTCCCCGGCCTTGCGGAGACGCCTTCTTGGTGGAGATGGAGGTTCTGCTTGCAGCGAGCTGCCTGAAGATGAGGAGGAAGAGGAGTTGATCTCCAGCGAGCCGCTCGCATCCTCGGCGGGCTCGCTCAACTCGACGCCATGCCCAGCAAGCTCTTTCTCGCCGACGGGCTCCCCCCGCTCGGCTCGGCTTGCCGCCTCTGCTGCATCTGCCTCCTCCACGGTGAATCCAAATTCGCCCGTGGCTGCGGCTGCCGCCGCCTCTTCCAGCCTAGTGGCGATGCGTGTCATCTCCGCATCGGTGGTGTCGCGGGTGAGGCTATCCTTTTCGTCGGAGCGGATCGGCACTTCTACCAAGCCGTCAAAGAACTCCTACACGACGTCGTCTGCATGCTCTTGCCAAGTTGGGACAATTCCATGCGAATCGCACAGCGGCATCATTGCACAGATGCGGTCGAGCGCGGAGTTGTTGCACAGCGGAGCGACACCCCCCGGCAACCTGAACACTTCGGGATGTTGAGGGTCATACTTGAACAGCTCCTGGAGCATCGCGTTAAGCTCCAGAACAGTGAAGTTGAAGTTGAGGCCCGGTCGCAGCCTCATGATATCCGCCGCATTCTTGAATTCCCAGGCGGGTCTCCCCCGTTCCTGCAGGGGGGCGATGCGGCGACGAAGAAAATCTGCGCCAACAGCGCCTACAGTGAGCCCGGCAAGCCTGAGGCGTAGGATCCGGGTGACGGCGATCTTCAGCCTATCGTCTTCCGGGGCCACGTCACTCCAATCGCTGCCGCGTGCTACTGGGGCTTGGCGCCGGGCGGTAAACGGCTGCGGGTTCTCCTCGTCAATCCAGCACCAGTCTGCTCTCCATTCCTCCGACTTGCCACGGAACTCTCCCTCCAGATAAGTGTCCTTCTTGCCGGCCCTCGAGATCCAGGTGATTCCACCGGATAAAGGCTCTCCTCTCTCTACTCAGGGCATAAAGAAGTGGCAAAAAAGGGCTACATTGGGATGGACTCCGACAAAGCTTTCGCAGAGATGTGCGAAAACTGCCATGGTCAGAACGGCATTGGGGGTGAAATCAAGGAGGTGGAACCCGTAGGTGTTCATAATATCGCAGAAAAACTCAGAGAAAGGCGGGCAGAGCCCGCAGTAGAAGAACAAGGCGAAGAATGGATATCCATTTGGAGCCGTTTTCCAAGCGGCGGCTGGAAGTACCTTCGTGAGCGGGTGCGCTCGCGTCTCCGTCGACCAGAAGAGGTAGTAATTCTCCCTCAGCTCCCTCGCGGCGAGCTTGGGGGAAAGATTGCCCGCTCCTTTCGCAGCGCCGCAAGCCGCTGCGCCTCGGTCGACTTCACAACCTTCCCCTTGTCGGCTCTCGGAGCCATGGTGGAAGTGGTGGAGGAGGTCGACGGTGTTGGTGGTGCTGGTGGCGATGGGGGGTGGGGCGCTGCTCTCTTTCAGCTTTGGGAAGACGAGGGAGCGGCGGAGATTTCCGAGATTGGAGTAGCAACCGGCGAATGGGCGAACTACCCCTGTTTCCCCTGCTTATAAAGAGGGAGGGGTCGGACGTTCCACCTTTCCGAATAAAGAAACCCCCACGATCTCTCCCACGACGCCGCATTCAACGCGTGCCGTTCGGGGAGGGCGCGATGGATACGGGGAGAGATACGGCGTAACCCAGGCCGCGCGTGCCCGTGCCCTGTTTTGGTCCTGGCCCAATAGCGCTCGGCACCGTGTATGGCCCAGGCCCGTGGGCTCCTGTCGGTGTACTAGAGTAGGGGTACCCTAGTATCCCGAACTTGTGCACGGGCAGTCGTAGCATCCCGCGGCAAGGCTTGCCGGGTGACCGCCAAGGTCCTCCGAGGTTCCTTTGGAGCCATTCAAGGACAAAGTATCCAAGCCAAGGAGACAAGACCCCGGCAAGAGGAGCTTGCCGGGATGGCCAACCAAGGCATCTCAAGGAACTTGCCGCGACGCGCCACGCGCCCCGGCAAGGCCCGGTGAGCGACAAGCTCCCGGACACGACAAGACAACGACCGCGGCAAGGCGCTTGCCGCGACAAGCCACCACTCTGTGCCTGCGCTCCAGCACATCCACCAACGTGTTGCTCTGGGACCCTTCCAGGCGTACGTGGCGGGAGGCTGTGCAGCCAGCGGTGAGCGGTGGCAAGCGGCGCTGACAAGATAGCCATCGTGGCGAGCGGTGGCGTCCCTGACGGTCCCTTTTGCACTATTTAGACGACGCAGACGGGCATTTAATGCCCTTGTCCCCTGCCGTCAGGGTTAGGTATGATACACTGTAGCAGGTAGTTGTACCAACCGCAACACCTTTCCATTTTTACCCTTGTCTACGTTGCCACCTGTCGGTGACCCCTTGAGCATATAAAAGGAGGCCCATGCGCAACGTAGAGGAGGGAGAGAACGCTCACGCTCGGTCTCGTTAGCTGCTGGGGTGTACTGTAGCACTCCGCGCTCCCGAGCAAGAACTCAATACAAACCACAAAGCAGGAGTAGGGTTTTACGCATCCGTGCGGCCCGAACCTGGGTAAACTGCTCTCGTGCTTCGCCTCGATCCGCTCTTCGTGCGACCCTCGCCCCCACCGAACCGAAAGGGACTCGGTCCGCCGGTCCCATAGGTGCTGTTGGATCAGTCCCCCGACAAACTTTATACGTAAATGGGGTAGAAAAATGCATGGTTTATCATGGTGACCTTGCTTTGCATGTTTAACAACATTAAAATTATGTATAGGGCAGATCAGTACCAAAACCATAATTATGCTCATGAGGATTATCCGGACTTGTTGCTTGTTGTTCCGGCCTCATTTAAACTTGCCTAGATAGGTAGTTTTGTTGTGCTTCACCCCTTGCCATGTTAATCAACATTTAATATTGTTGGGTACATAAATGAGATCGAACTAAATAACTTGTCGTGGTGTTTCGTCAATACACAATGGAGTTGCATATTGAGCTCCACTTAATTTGTAGGATTGCTTGTGCACTTTGCCATGCCATGCCTCATTAAACTGGACATGCATCATACTTGTTTGCGCATCGTGCCATGCTTATGTGATGTTTCTTCACTATGTTGTTTGCTTTCTTTCGGGTGTTGCTTCTTCTTGGTAATCCGGTAACGTTGCATTTGTGAGGATATGTTGGCTACGTCCGTTTGTCTTCTTCATGGACTCGTTCTTCTTCCTTGTGGGATTTCAGGCAAGATGACCATACCCTCGAAATCACTTCTATATTTGCTTGCTAGTTGCTCGCTCTTTTGCTATGCCTATGCTGCGATACCTACCACTTGCTTATCATGCCTCCCATATTGTTAAGCCAAGCCTCTAACCCACCTTGTCCTAGCAAACCGTTGTTTGGCTATGTTACCACTTTTCTCAGCCCCTCTTATAGCATTGTTAGTTGCAGGTGAAGATTGGAGATGTTCCATGTTTGGAACATGGATATTTTGTTGGGATATCACAATATCTCTTATTTAATTAATGCATCTATATACTTGGTAAAGGGTGGAAGGCTCGTCCTTATGCCTGGTGTTTTGTTCCACTCTTGCCGCCCTAGTTTCTGTCATATCGGTGTTATGTTCCCGGATTTTGCGTTCCTTACACGGTTGGGTTATAATGGGAACCCCTTGACAGTTCGCTTTGAATAAAACTCCTCCAGCAAGGCCCAACATTGGTTTTACCATTCGCCACCTAGCCTCTTTTTCCCTTGGGTTAGGCCAGCCCAAGGGTCATCTTTATTTTTAACCCCCCCGGGCCAGTGCTTGTCTAAGTGTTGGTCCAAACTAGAGCCCCTTGCAGCGCCACCTCGGGGAATATCAAGGGCAGGTTTCAGTTGTACGGATTGCTTATCCGGTGTTGCCCTTAGAACGAGATATGTGCAGCTCCTATCGGGATGTCGGCGCATCGGGCGGTCTTGTTGGACTTGTTTTACCATTGTCGAGGATGTCTTGTAACCGAGATGCCGAGTCTGACCGGATTGTCTTGGGAGAAGGAATATCCTTCGTTACCCGTGAGAGCTTGTGATGGGCTAAGTTGGGACACCCCTGCAGGGATTTGAACTTTCGAAAGCCGTGCCCGCGGTTATGGGCAGATGGGAATTTGTTAATGTCCGGTTGTAGAAAACCTGAAGTTGATCTTAATTAAAATGCACCAACCGCGTGTGTAACCGTGATGGTCTCTTCTCGGCAGAGTCCGGGAAGTGAACACGGTGTTGGAGTAATGCTTGACGTAGGTTGTTCTAGGATCACTTCTTGATCATAGTTTATCGATCGTGCCTTTGCCTTCTCTTCTCGCTCTCTTTTGTGTAAGTTAGACACCAAATATGCTAGTCGCTTGCTGCAGCTCTACCTCATACCTTTACCTTACCTACAAGCTTAAATAGTCTTGATCGCGAGGGTGTGAGATTGTTGAGTCCCCGTGACTCACAGATACTTCCAAAACTAGTTTGCAGGTGCCGATGTTACCGAGTAGGTGATGCAACCAAGCTCAAGGAGGAGCTCGATGAAGATCTTGGTCATTGTGTTGTTTCGTTCCAGTTGATCAGTAGTGGAGCCCAGTTGGGATGATCGGGGATCTGTGTATCATTTGGGTTAGTCTTCTTTTATTTTGGGTTCCATAGTCGGACCTTGTGTGTATCTGGATGATGTAATGCTTTATTCATGTATAGTGTGAAGTGGCGACTGTAAGCCAACTATGTACCTTATTCCCTTATGTATTACATGGGAAGATTACCTCACTTGCGACATTGCTTTCAATGCGGTTATGCCTCTAAGTCGTGCTTCGACACGTGGGAGACATAGCCGCATCGAGGGCGTTACAAGTTGGTAATCAGAGCCTTCCCCGACTTTAGGAGCCCCCTGCTTGATCGAATCGTTGGCATTGTTGAGTCTAGAAAAATGTTTTGAGTCTTTTAGGATTATATATATCGGAGAGTAGGATTCTTTTTACTCCTCAGTCCCTTCGTCGCTCTGTCGAGGCATCCTGACGTAGAGTTTTGACTCTTCTCTTCTCAAATTTCACTAATTTTTTTTAGGATCACGCGGGTATCTTGGAATCGTTCCGATGGTTTTGTGACGAGAACATTGTTCTTGGTGCCTCCTGACATTTAGGGGTTGTGGTATTGTCCCGGGGAGTTGAGCTCCGAGGTGTTGTCGTCACAATTTTATCGTTGCAATTCTGGAATACCTGAGTTTCGCCGACATCGAAAATCTCTTTTATGCAGTTGTTGGTGAGATAACCTCGACGCCACCCAGTACTGGGGCGGGAGTTCGGGAGTATTTCCATAACTTGTATAAAGGATGCTTTTCAAAGGTTTAGGTAAATGATTTCCGAAGGTTTCTTGGTTATGTGTTGAAGGATGGCTAGAGCTGGATGTAGGATTTGCTAGTTTTGGGTGAGATATTATGCTTCCCCTATATCCCCAACACCTGATTGCATAACTGGAAAGTTTCGGGAGTTTATAAGTGGGAATTCAAGTAGCTCTTAGGATATCTTTTCCGACAGATGTATGATATGAAATTGGGGTTCGACGTCTAGTGGTCCGCTTATCCACGGTTGGTTTTATAGTGGTCTCGTTGTGTCTTAAATAGTCCTTGGCTATGATGACTCGGGGGTGCTTCGTATGTCATGTGCACTGCCTTGTACATGATGGTGTTGTACGATCGAGCCCGTGTAGGCCCCACCATGAAAACTTCGGACGAAATTTCTATCATATGTTTGTTCCGGCTTACTCTGCAAGCCAATCCTTTGTTTTGTTTTCAGTTGTGGTATTCGAGTTGCTTCGAAGTCAAATGTTGATTCCATACCTTTCCCAAGCGGTGTTCTCATGCTCCGATGTGAATACCAATCCTTCATGATAATCGAGATTGTCATGTCAATCCTTTAAACTGGCGTGTTTCTCTTCAAGTGTATCCAATCTTTTTCAACATCCGCAAGATCAACTCAGTTCTTCCCAACGTTGTTTGTTTCATTCGTCCCAAATTGCCTTTGTTTTCCCGCCCCCCACCCTTGTTTTCTTCAAGGACTCATATATCTTAATCAAGTATCCATCTTATTGATGCGAAGTCTCTCCATTCTTTTCTGTCAATGTTCTTACCCGGTGCTTCCCATGAAGATGTTCTACTAGCTCATCATTCTTCATTCTCTTTCTTCTCCGGTGTATTCAAGTCAAGCTTTGTCCATCATATCTTGTCCTCATTCCAAATGTTTTTTCTCATGCCGGTGCACCTCTTTATCTTTCACCTCTCACTATTCAATTGGTCCGGAGTGCTGAAGATATCTCGAAGATTCGTGTTTTCCATTCAACATTTCGTTCAAGCTCTTTCGAGGATGTTATCTCATTCAAGCCTTTTAATTCAACCGGTGCAATCTCTCTTTTCAAGTAATCTTTTCAACGGCGCTTCTCTTGAGTGGGCCCTAACCCACAGGTCTTTTCCCAAGATCTTACCTGACTCTTCTTATTTTTCAGGAGCTATCCTCAAAATTCTTTTCCAAGTTTGACGTAAGAATGATTTATCATCAGTCAAACGCATTTCTCCAAGGTCGGTTAAATTCTTTTCATCGTTGGCTAAATCTCTTCGCTTTTGATTATTCCGGAGTATCTCGATAATTCTTGGTGGTGTTTCTCATCGTCATTCTCTACATTTAAAGACCGAAGAAGAGTTTTACCTCCATATCTTATCCGTTCTCTCAAAGATTTGTGGTTCTAGTTCGAGGCCATCCTCTCATAATTGTTTTGATTGTGACAATTCTTTTCACCTATCCGGAGCAATTCAAGATTCTTTTCAATTTGATTCATCCGGAGTCCATCAATTCAGGGTTATTCATTCTCAGCTGTCAGTTATCATTCTCCAATCTTATCGGTGCATCGTTCAAGTGATCTCTAATCAGTTTGTGATCCCTTCGTTCTCATGTATCTAGTTTGTCTCAAGTATCTTCGTTCATTTCACAATTCTTACCCGGGTGATTCATCCTTTTTCACTTCGTTCATTTTCAATTCTTACGGTGGTTCTCCCAAGACTCTTCTTCCTTCGTTATCATATCAATTTATTCATTCATGCTTTCCAAATTCTACCGGTGGATCGTTGAAGACCTTCTCAAGTTTGCGCTATATCTCTCTTAATCCTTACTACGAGGATAAGTAGTGTGCCAAATCCTTTGTTTGTCATCAATTTAATTGGTGAAGGATAAGCATAATGTAATTCTTATTCTTGTTTTCATCCAAGCGATTAATTCCTTATTTCCGGAGGCTCATCAAATTCCTGATTTCAATTGTTCATCTTCTCTTTTTCCTGGAGTTCCAACCTTTGTCAACTATTTCATCACGGAGTTCTTCACGGAGGCTCTACATGATGGCCCATCAAGCATTTAATTCCTTTTGAAAGTTTTCATCGAGATTCTTCTCTTAGGATCTCAAGTATTCTTCATCTTGCATTCCGAAGTGCTATTTGTTCTATCTTATCTTTTGGAGGTGGTGTTATGTCATTTTTGATAATTTTCCTTCGTGTTTCATGATTCACAAGTTATCAAGAATGAGATATTTTAAATCCATCAATCTCGTCATTGGAGTTATCTTGGGTTATATTTCACCTAAAGCCTTACCTAAGGATTGTTGCTATCTATGGTGCTCATAAATGACCCAAGTTCTTCATTTATCCTCCCGGTGAAATAGTTTCTCGTCTTCTTGTTCATATCAATCCAATCTTGTTTCATTAGTGGCAGTATTTCACCTCAGGAAGTTGAGATGTTCTCCATAAGGCCACGACAAGTTTATTCTTTTCGTTGTTGGTTTTCCAACAACTCCGTTCGACCTCTCTCCTAAGGATGCCTTTTCAAGCTCAATTGTTGTGGTAGAAGTGGTATTTTCTTCTCAATTCTTTTATTCCAATGATCTATCTTCTATTATTTTCTTCCGGAGGCATTGTGATGTTGTTGTCTTCATCCCATCAACTCATTTTGCCAAGTTCATATTCTTTTCCTTGCTTATCCCATCTAACCGGAGTGTCGTGCCCTCTTTTCAAGTTCTATCATCTTATCAAGTTTTACCTCCCTTCTCAACCGGAGTGTTGTCTGAGACCTTTCTTACCCCTTGCCCCATTCTTTTAATAGTTTCGGAGGCAGTGTGTTGTGATTTCATCAAGTATCTTCTCATCTTATCAAGTTCTTATTCAATCCTCCTTCTTTTCATTCGGAGTGCTGCCTGAATTTGTTCTTCCTTGTTACTCTTCCCTACCGGAGTGTTTTCAACTTTGTTCTTCTTTGTTGTATTCTTTCTTTAAATTTGTTCAACTTTTCAAGGTTCATTGGTTTCACTCGTTTGTCAAAGAAGCAACTTAGTTTTACCTCTTCTCTTTCTCTTCTATTTTCCCTCCGGTGCCATTCTAGATCTCGGGACGAGATCCTCTCATAGTGGTGGAGTGTTGTGACGCCCCGGACCGTTGTGCCAGGTGTCCTCCAGTTATTCGCTGTTGTTGCCTTGTCTTTTGCTTGCGTGTCGCATCTTGCCATGTCATCATCCGCATTGCATCTGCATGTTTTCGAAAACTTGCATCCGTCCCGGTCTCCTCGTTCCGTCCGTTGTCCGTTCTGATCCCAGACACACTTGCACGCGCCGGCGGCACGTCCGAAATATTATTTTATAAGTGGTCGGACAATGTTCTCGGAATGGGTTGAAAGTTGGCATGCGGTGTTGTTTTGTTGTCAGTAGACCGCCTGCCAAGTTTCATCGCATTCACAGTCCGCTTGACGCCCCAACGGATAAATATAGCGGCAATAGTAGCTGGTCAAAACGTCGGACGTTTTTGGTCTCCCGAAACAGTCGTCGGGCCTCTCTCTATCTTCTCTTCTCTCAGCTCGAGACCGTCTACACAGTCCACTGCCTTCCGCCAAGCCCAACCTAATCTCTCTCGTCAGCCCGTGGACGTCCTCGCGCACGCGCGTCCGAAAGTTGTCCCGGACCCGACCCGGACAGTCGTCGCCGTTGGGTCCGGATCATCCCCAAACATCTACAAAACGTCTCTGTTTTCTTATTTGGACTCCCTAGCTATTTTATCCGCGATCGTCCAATTGCGATCGTAGGGACGTGTTAGCCTCTACCCTAAATCCCTTTCTTTTCGCCTACATGCTATATAAAGCCCC
Source organism: Triticum dicoccoides (assembly GCF_002162155.2). Classification (NCBI taxonomy): domain Eukaryota; kingdom Viridiplantae; phylum Streptophyta; class Magnoliopsida; order Poales; family Poaceae; genus Triticum; species Triticum dicoccoides. The sequence continues at coordinate 504,268,505 of NC_041386.1, read as the reverse complement.
TAAACTTCATGCATATAATAACTTAATAACCGTGCATCGGATTAAAACAATTTATATATGAAATATGCTTAGTTTTTCATCTAGTTTCATAATATGTCATTTTCATCCATGATTAAAATGTTTAAAATGCTGTTTGTTTAAACTTGCTTAAATAACTTGCTAAAATGCTTGAATTCATAACTTAATAACTGTAGCTCGGTTTTAAATGAACTTTATATGTAAATGGGGTAGAAAAATGCATAGTTTATCATGGTGACATTGCTTTGCATGTTTAACAACATTAAAATTGTGTATAGGGCAGATCAGTACCAAAAACATAATTATGCTCATGAGGATTATCCATACTTGTTGCTTGTTGTTCCGGCCTCATTTAAACTTGCCTAGATAGGTAGTTTTGTTGTGCTTCACCCCTTGCCATGTTAATCAACATTTAATATTGTTGGGTACATAAACGAGATCGAACTAAATAACTTGTCGTGGTATTTCGCCAATACGCAATGGAGTTGCATATTGAGCTCCACTTAATTTGTAGGATTGCTTGTGCACTTTGCCATGCCATGCCTCATTAAACCGGACATGCATCATACTTGTTTGCGCATCATGCCATGCTTATGTGATGTTTGCTCACTATGTTGTTTGCTTTCTTTCCGTGTTGCTTCTTCTCGGTAATCCGGTAACGTTGCATTTGTGAGGATACGTTGGCTACGTCCGTTTGTCTTCTTCATGGACTCGTTCTTCTTCCTTGCGGGATTTCAGGCAAGATGACCATACCCTCGAAATCACTTCTATCTTTGCTTGCTAGTTGCTTGCTCTTTTGCTATGCCTATGCTGCGATACCTACCACTTGCTTATCATGCCTCCCATATTGTTAAGCCAAGCCTCTAACCCACCTTGTCCTAGCAAACCGTTGTTTGGCTATGTTACCGCTTTGCTCAGCCCCTCTTATAGCATTGTTAGTTGCAGGTGAAGATTGGAGATGTTCCATGTTTGGAACATGGATATTTTGTTGGGATATCACAATATCTCTTATTTCATTAATGCATCTATATACTTGGTAAAGGGTGGAAGGCTCGGCCTTATGCCTGGTGTTTTGTTCCACTCATGTCGCCCTAGTTTCCGTCATATCGGTGTTATGTTCCCAGATTTTGCGTTCCTTACACGGTTAGGTTATAATGGGAACCCCTTGACACTTCGCTTTGAATAAAACTCCTCCAGCAAGGCCCAACATTGGTTTTACCATTCACCACCTAGCCTCTTTTTCCCTTGGGTTAGGCCAGCCCAAGGGTCATCTTTATTTTTAACCCCCCCGGGCCAGTGCTTGTCTAAGTGTTGGTCCAAACTAGAGCCCCTTGCAGCGCCACCTCGGGGAAACTCGAGGGCTGGTTTCAGTTATACGGATTGCTTATCCGGTGTTGCCCTGAGAACGAGATATGTGCAGCTCCTATCGGGATGTCGGCGCATGGGTGGTCTTGCTGGACTTGTTTTACCATTGTCGAGGATGTCTTGTAACCGGGATGCCGAGTCTGATCGGATTGTCTTGCGAGAAGGAATATGCTTCATTGACTATGAGAGCTTGTGATGGGCTAAGTTGGGACACCCCTGCAGGGATTTGAACTTCCGAAAGCCGTGCCCGCGGTTACGGGCAGATGGGAATTTGTTAATGTCCGGTTGTAGAAAACCTGAAGTTGATCTTAATTAAAATGCACCAACCGCGTGTTAACCATGATGGTCTCTTCTCGGCGGAGTCCGGGAAGTGAACATGGTGTTGGAGTAATGCTTGACGTAGGTTGTTCTAGGATCACTTCTTGATCATAGTTTATCGATCGTGCCTTTGCCTTCTCTTCTCGCTCTCTTTTGCATAAGTTAGCCACATAATATGCTAGTCGCTTGCTGCAGCTCCACCTCATAGCTTTACCTTACCTATAATCTTAAATAGTCTTGATCGTGAGGGTGTGAGATTGCTGAGTCCCCGTGACTCACAGATGCTTCCAAAACCAGTTTGCAGGTGCCGATGTTACCGAGCAGGTGACACAACCAAGCTCAAGGAGGAGCTCGATGAAGATCTTGTTCATTGTGTTGTTTCGTTCTAGTTGATCAGTAGTGGAGCCCAGTTGGGACGATCGGGGATCTGTGTATCATTTGGGTTAGTCTTCTTTTATTTTGGGTTCCGTAGTCGGACCTTGTGTGTATCTGGATGATGTAATGCTTTATTCATGTATTGTGTGAAGTGGCAATTGTAAGCCAACTATGTACCTTATTCCGTTATGTATTACATGGGTTGTTGTGAAGATTACCTCACTTGCGACATTGCTTTCAATGCGGTTATGCCTCTAAGTCGTGCTTCGACACGTGGGAGATATAGCCGCATCGAGGGTGTTACATTTATAGCTCTAGTGCATCCGTTGCATGGCAATCCCTACTCCTTGCATTGACATCAATTGATGGGCATCTCCCTAGCCCATTGATTAGCCGTGTCGATGTGAGACTTTCTCCTTTTTTGTCTTCTCCACATAACCCCCTTCATTATATTCTATTCCACCCATAGTGCTATATCCATGGCTCACACTCATGTATTGCGTGAAAGTTGAATTTTTTTTTTGAGATTACTAAAGTGTGAAACAATTGCTTGGCTTTTCATCGGGGTTGTGCGTGATGAGAGCATTCTTGTGTGAAGAAATTGGAGCATGACCAAACTATATGATTTTGTAGGGATGCACTTTCTTTGGCCATGTTATTTTGAGAAGACATGATTGCTTAGTTAGTATAGTTGAAGTATTATTATTTTTATGTCAATATTAACTTTTATCTTGAATCTTTCGGATCTGAACATTCATGCCACAATAAAGAAAAATTACATTGAGAAATATGTTAGGAAGCATTCCCCATAACAAATTCTGTTTTTATCATTTACCTACTCGAGGACGAGCAGGAATTAAGCTTGGGGATGCTTGATACATCTCCAACGTATCTATAATTTTTGATTGCTCCATGCTATTATATTATCTGTTTTGGATGTTAATGGGCTTTATTTTACACTTTTATATTATTTTTGGGACTAACCTATTAACCGGAGGCCCAGCCCAAATTGTTGTTTTTTTCCTATTTCAGTGTTTCGCAGAAAAGGAATATCAAACGGAGTCCAAATATAATGAAACCTTCAGGAACATGATTTTCTCAACAAACATGATCCAGGAGACTTGGAGTGGGCGTCAAGAAACAATCGAGGAGGCCACGAGGCAGGGGGCGCGCCTACCCCCCTGGGCGTGCCCTCCACCCTCGTGGGCCCCTCGTTGATCCACCGACATACTTCTTCCTCCTATATATATATCCATGTACCCCCCAAACATCCAGGAGCACCACAAAAACCTAATTCCACCGCTGCAACCTTCTGTACCCGAGAGATCCCATCTTGGAGCCTTTTCTGGGGCTCTGCCGGAGGGGGCATTGATCTTGAAGGGCCTCTACATCAACTCCATGGCCTCTCCGGTGATGTGTGAGTAGTTTACTTCAGACCTTCGGGTCCATACTTATTAGCTAGGTGGCTTCTTCTCTCTCTTTGGATCTCAATACAAAGTTCTCCTCGATCTTCTTGGAGATCTATTCGATGTAATCTTCTTTTGCGGTGTGTTTGTCGAGATCCGATGAATTGTGGGTTTATGATCAAGTTTATCTATGAAAAATATTTGAATCTTCTCTGAATTCTTTGATGTATGATTGGTTTATCTTTGCAAGTCTCTTTGAATTATCAGTTTGGTTTGGCCTACTAGATTGATCTTTCTTGCAATGGGAGAAGTGCTTAGCTTTGGGTTCAATCTTGCGGTGTCCTTTCCCGACAGCAGGGGCAGCAAGGCACGTATTGTATTGTTGCCATCGAGGATAAAAATACGGGGTTTATATCATATTGCATGAGTGTATCCCTCTACATCATGTCATCTTACTTAAAGCATTACTCTGTTCTTATGAACTTAATACTCTAGATGCATGCTGGATAGCGGTCGATGTGTGGAGTAATAGTAGTAGATGCAGAATCGTTTCGGTCTACTTGTCACGGACGTGATGCCTATACACATGATCATACCTATATATTCTCATAACTATGCTCAATTCTATCAATTGCTCGACAGTAATTTGTTTACCCACTGTAATACTTATGCTCTTGAGAGAAGCCACTAGTGAAACCTATGCCCCCCGGGTCTATCTTTCATCATATTAATCTTCCAACACTTAGCTATTTCTATTGCCGTTTATTTTACTTTGCATCTTTATTTCTCTTTATCATAAAAATACCAAAAATATTATTTTATCATATCTATCAAATCTCACTCTCGTAAGTGACCGTGAAGGGATTGACAACCCCTTTATCATGTTGGTTGCGAGGTTCTTATTTGTTTTTGTAGGTGCGTGGGACTCAAGGGTGATCTCCTACTGGATTGATACCTTGGTTCTCAAAAACTAAGGGAAATACTTACGCTACTTTACTGCATCACCCTTTCCTCTTCAAGGAAAAACCAACACTGTGCTCAAGAGGTAGAAACTCTTCCTCTTAAATATCTCTTTCTCACACACAAACACAAACTCTGTCTCCCAGGGTCTCATATTTCTCCACTGTTCTCTTGTATGTCACTCACACAGACACTCTCTCTCCCCCTAGAGATATCTTGCTTCCCTCATATGTTTTTCTAGCTATCACTCTCGTTTTGAAATATCTTACTCTCTCACAGACACAAAACTCCGTCTCTCAGGATCTCATTTCTCTCCGATATTTGTTTTTACGTGAGTCACATGCACCCTTTCTTCATCTCTCTCACACCCACACCCATAACTCAGCCTTCTGATCCACTCGACTCCTATCTCTCACGCACACTAGCTAGTACCTTTATCTTTCTATTTATCTTTTTCTTCGTCAACCTTCTTTCATTTATAGGTTGATCTCTTTTGCGCAATCATTGTGCCCCACTCCCTCTGCTCGCCATAGATGCATGCTCCAGCCCACGCCACTATCTCTTAAAGACAAAAACACATGCTCAATTGTCGGGCCTTCTTCCCTGCATTCTCGCATGCATGCATATTGTCATACCGATCCGTCTTTCCCATGTCGTTGATCTTAGCTTATGACTTATGTCTTCTTTCTTTTATCTCGATCATGTGCGCGCACACACACACATCCCACGTATACATGTATACCTCTCACACATGCACATTGAAGGTATCTATATCTCCATATGTAGTTAATTACCCTCAACCCTAATGCCACATTGAATCGTTCTCTTCTTGTGTGCACATAACTTCCGCCTGGATGGGTAAAACACACACTCACACTTAACAATCTCCTTGTAGCTACCCCCCTCTCACTCTTCCCCTATATCCCCGAAACAAATAAGACCATCCCTTCGTTTAATTCCCGCCTACATGCACCATCGACATATAGTAGTCTTCCCGGTGTCTCTCGAACAAACACATTCTCTCGATGTCGACTAGTCTCACGCGCCCACACCTTCTCTTCCCTCTCTACGGGCATTTTCTCTCTTGCACTGCATCGTTGGTGGCCTCTGCCATACACATAACATCTCTATGATGAAGCCATGCAAACTTAAATTACATCCGCCACCGAGGACCCCACGAAACACACACAAACAAACAAACAAACAAACACACACACACACACACAAACACACACACACACACATAGTAAGACTCCATCACACACACACGCACACACACACAGACACACACACACATAGACTCCATCTCACACACACATGCTCTGGGCGGAGCATTTGTTCCTACCACCCTTCATCCCCCCTTACCCGTATGATAAACAATCACCTTAATTTACTTGTATAACATGGACAAATTCCACTTTACTTTAGTAGTTAGCAAACTTATCATCTGTACCCTTATAAAAAACCGAGTTGGCGATGATGGTGTGCCTGCAATCTTGTAATATAGACCGTCTGATCTATATATGACAGGTTAGTCATGAGTTAGTCTAACCTCTAGCTAAGTTAGAGTATCCAAACAGGAGCAGTATAGGACATGCAAGTTGCTCAAAGCATATAGTCAAATTCGTATATGAAAGGATTTTTTCTTTTTGAAAACAGAACGTGAAAGGAATTTTTTTAGAATGCTCTTGGCATGTCGCGAACATGTGATGAGTTAACCGACCTCAATAGACGGCAAAACGCCAGCCTGCCGCACTTTGAGAGAGACGAGGAGGGAGAAGCGATACGGGCTGCTGGATTACTAGAGATAGGTGTCACACGAAAGCCAAGAAATATGGTGATTGCGTGGGTTAGCCATGTACTAGTATGATGTAACTACACTGGGCTGCCGTGTTTCATACTCTTCCAGTCCATTGTGGAGATGATTGGTTGATTTTATATCGCTGAATAATATAAAATATTATGAGTGCAGATGCTCCACCCCTAGGTTTCGTGCTCCTTCTCGGTCGTCGGGAATCTATGTTCTTCCACTCTATTTTTTACGTGAGCTTTGTTCATCCTTTTGCCAACACGCGACACATCTAGCATCAAGATGCACGTGTCATGTAAGGATCGTTCCATCTATATGAAGAACACGTGGGACTGGAACTACAAGATGGACATGTACCCAGGAGTGGACGTGCGAACCTGTGTAATGTAGCACAGTAAGTGAAGTAGAAAGACACAAATAGTATGAACATGCATGGCATATAGGCATTTGTCTCTTACTACCACTAAATGTTGTACGTGCAATGCCCGGTGATGTTATGGAGTACGTGACTAAGTACTCTACTACTACTACTACTACTATATTAATTGAGGGCACATATTAGGTTTTATATTTGTTTACATGTATGCCCCATAACCTTCCAACTAGATGTGTCTTTATCTTCGGGTCGCACTTTGTATCGTTCATACACTAGTACAGTAGTACTACTACGTGTGGTCTCCGACCCAGAAGTGGAGACGCTCTACCACGTTGTTCATGTCCCACTCCTTTCGCTGACGTGTGCGACATCCAGCACGTGCCGTGTGTTTGGAACTCCTTCGTCGTAAGAGTTGAAATGCTAGCATTCATTAGAAATAAAAAATAAATATAAATCACCAGTGATACTATACCACGCGGTTTCCTTGCTCCTCGATATCGGAAAGAATACTTCCGCTTGCCGACATGTGGGACGTCGACCATCCTGGTCCACTAGCCATGCCCGCAGAACTCCAAGGGAGAGTCACCCCGGTCGTCGCGCCGCAGTAATTACGAATGAGCTGTCAAATCACAGGCCCAACCTTACCCACTGTGAAGTTGCTCGGATGAAGGAACCATCATGAATTCGTTGAATTCCGCTTCTTGAAGAAAACTACTGTACTAGCAGTACTGCTAGCTACAGTAGTTACTCCAGCAGAGGCCTCCTTTGGTTCATAGGATAGGAATTTTATAGGAATATGAAAATCATAGGAAGTGAGATGACATGCATCTCAATTCCTATAGAGAAAGAGATGTCATTTGATGCATAGGATAGGAATTTTTCCATTGAGTCTAGGCTAATGTACTGGTAATTTGCTCTAAAAACTACAGTAGTAACTAGTAGTACTGTTACATGCTCGTAATTAATTAAACAAATGTACGGGCGACACAAACACACACACACTAACTACTAGTATTACTACTTCTCACACGCTGGCCGGACGCCGTCGTTCTCCTTCCCGGCTTTGTCGGTGACACCCCACCATGCTTCGATCTCCGCCGACCTCTCCGCAGCAGCGCGTGCGTCCTCTTCTTTCTTGTGGCGGCGGGCCACTCTTTCCTTGAGTGCTTTCTGACTTTTCCGCTCCCTCTTTGCGGCTTTGGCCGCCTCTTGCTCTACCGCCCCTTCGGCCTTGGCAGCTTCAAATTCCACCCACATAGGTGTGAGGTTGCGAGCGGCGATGAACTCAGCACGGCGGGATGCCACCGCTTGCCTACCATTCTGTGTGCGGTCGTGGGCGGCGAGGAACTCGGCGCGGCGGGATGTCATCACTTCCTTACCGGTTAATGTACGATGCGGTGGCATGAATGAATCTTGGTGACAGCTCTGGGGTGAAGTGGCCGGACAACCGTAAAGTGTATTATTTTGTCAAGAGCTCAAGGACAGGAGCCGAAGGAAATTTGGATTCCCCTTCAATCATGGTCATTTATTACCAAGTAAAATGCATTGGCGGTCATTGAACTTGTCTTGATAGCTTTGATCATTGTATACGAGATATGGTGATTATACGATCACTGGCTCAGTGTATAGCTCCGTATTTGTCTAGTTAACCAGTCAAACAGTCCGCATGCGCCTCATCAACTCATGTTCTTTATCTATCTATCTATGCGGGCCTACCTGTCAGTGGAGAAAGAAATAAAAACCAAAATTATGCGTATGTGACATTACTGTTTAGACGTTTGCTGGAGGCCTCCGCGAACACCGAGCATGTATTCACCTGGCTCAACACTAATGGTCATACTCGTGACTCGGCGCCTTGCTCATGTATATCGTCCATCACAATGACAATCTATAAAACAGCCTAGCTAGAGAGGGTACTATGGTGCGGAGTATGTACTATCGTGAGCAACCGATCATAGTGCCACTGCACATGAGTGTGTGTCTGATCGATTCGTCCATTATTCATAAGTTATGTATGGTTGTGTGATGTCTAATGGTGGTCGTTGAATGCTAGCTGGCGACAAGAGCGGTTGCATGGACGCCTGGTTGTCAATACGTGCCGCATACGCTTCAAAGGCTCGTCATCCATGAGTTCACATTTAATCACCACGCCAGCGTCTGACCATCCTAGCCTACCGAAACCCCTTCCATCGCTAGCGTGCACTTCCCGCCTGAAACGATCACCATCTCTCCAGAACGTCAATGCCGCATTCACCGGCCTTAACTGCAGGTGTAGTTGGTGTGTCACTGACATGCGGGCCTGATGCCCGTTGGGCCCACATGTCAGTGAGACAACGCACCCGCAGTTAAGTCACTGAAGCAGCGTCCGCATTCACACTCGACGCGACCTCTCACTGGTGCCGGCATTGCAGCAGCGCGACGGCCGAGAGAGCGCCACCCGCGTGGCATCCCGGTGCAAGCGACTGCTCCGCGTTAATGACACCACGACTGCTGACGAATCTACTCCGGTGCCAGCCGTCCATCCGTCTACCGCGACTCATTGCCATTCGTCCGCTATATTAACTTGAGCCCCAGCTCCCAGCCATAGCCAAAGACCCACACTCATTCTCCTTCGGTCCCTTCCTTCTATTGGCACCACTCCAACCATGGCCTCCGGGCAGTCCAAAGCTCTCTTGGATGTACTATCGCAGGAGTAGACGAAGGACATCGGTGGCTCCGCTCCAGGCGCGCTCCAAAGCTCTCTTGCACGTACTCTCGTAGGAGTAGAGGAAGGAGATCGCCGGCTCCCCCCTGGCCACCCTTCGCCGCCACGACCACGAAGCCAGCGCGCGTGCGCGGGCGCAGCCGACAGCAATGGAGAGTAGTACACGAGAGGTCGCCACCGCTCTGGTCCCAGGAAGGCCATCGCTACTCCACTCATTCGACGCCAAGCTTGGTGGGATAAAAATCGGCGGCCGATTAGCCACTTGGCGGCGACCTGGAGGCGGAAATCTTCATAACCTTGTGCTCGAGAGGAGGAGGTTATCGAGGCAGATAAGGAGGAGGCAAAGGCAATGGCCGGCTTTCTCGGGTTCATGGCCAGACATGGTGGTTGGGGCCCGACGATCGTTTAGATTAGATTTACAGTAGGTTTTAGTATAGTTTGTGCGAAATATGTAATGAATTTCGTCTAGTTTATAGGAAAAGTTCTCAAAATGTAATGAATTTCATCCGGTCAATTTGAAATTTTCTTTGTTTGCACGAATTTCGTCTGGTTAGTTCATATAGTTGTCGAAAGGTATGTGGGCAGCATTGGATGGCATCCATCAGTGTCCTCGAACAAATGCCAGTGTAAATTTGAGGGCCAGCTCTGGAGATGCCCTAACTATCATGCTATAATCGCTAACAGTGCTCCATTATTTCGCAGGGAACAATTATCCCTCGATCAAAATCATATCCTCCGTGTTTCGCACTCCTCCCATGTAAGAGTGTAGACTCTTGCTTACATAAAAATGGAGCAAGTGGATGACACTGTAGCACATCATATCACTCAAACTAGCCAGCCTAACGCGTGGGAAAGCACCACCCTCGTCATTTTGTTCTAGATTTCTATCAATCGATCGCACAAAAATGTTACACTTTGCAAGTTCAAAAGAAAAAGGCGGCACACTTACAACTCGTACGCGTCGCGTTCATGTGGCACCCTCGACAGTCCGGCTCGCACACGGCTCACCAGAGGGGACACACGCTGTCTTGCATTTTCACTAACATGTGGGACTGCAATTGAATAAACCGTTGATAACCGAAATCTAATCGCTCGGCGGGCGTCGGCTGAGAGGAGAGAGACGGGGGAGGGAGAAGAGATCGCCCGCCCGCCATGCACAGACTCCAAGAAATGTGTGGTGATAATGTGAGGTGGGCCATGCGGGAGTCCGCACTGCTTCCAAGCCTGCTTCTTACCGCCCTGGCCCACCAGAACCCCTCCCCCACCCCACCACCTCCCCGCGCATGCTCCCCTCTCAGAGGCCAGTTGCCCGCATTCATAGCAAGTAGTACCAGTAAAATTCTGGGCTATAAAGGGCATGTACAATGATTGATAAGATAGTCGTATCCTAAGTCTTGCATGTAATTTAGAGATGACAAAAGAACATGTGTAGAATGGATCATCTCTTAGCCTTATCTTCAATAACTAGTTATTCCTAAAAACATGGTGAAACATATTGTGCTAAGAGATCATCTCTTGTCTTCTCGATAAGCCCGCTTATGTGGAGGAGAGAGAGGCATTGACAAAGTCAAGGCGCGGGATCTGCAGGAGCCCGTCTCTACACGTGCTCCTAGGTATAAAAAACTAATTCTAAAAAATAGGCATAAAACAATTGTGTCTAAAAAAAGAAAATTAAAAAACATTTGAGAGGAAATAGATGGAGAGAGAGTGAGAAAAAGTTTTAACCTTATAGTCAACACTATGGTAGTATTACATGAGGAAGGAGGGAGTGGTGCACATGCCAAGTTCACTGGGCTACCGTGTTTCACACTACTCCATCGTAATAGTGGAGACAATAGGTTTCATAAAAAATAAACAATGAATACTCGTTGCTCGTCCACTATATCGGAAAGAACACTTTTATTCGCCGACATGTGGGACGTTGACCATCCTGGTCCACCTGCCATGCACAAAATTATCCTGGTCCACCTGCCAAGCGCAAAGTTAGTCAGACGAAGGAACCATCATGACTTCGTTGAATTCCGCTTCTTCATGAAAACTTACTCTACCCGCAGTACTGCTACCACACGTGAAGACTGGACGACACTGCACCATGTCATATCACTAAAACCCACTAGGCCAAACTAACCCGCCTAGGATTTGTACTCCCTCCGTTTCAAAGTTAGTAGTACAAAGTTGACTCATCTATTTTGGAACAGAGGGACGTCTTTGTACTGATATGATTTTGTGTTGTACGTCTCTGTACTTATGCTACGATTTTCCTACCCTATGAACCAAATGAGGCCTCAATGTATCCGTGTCGACTACTGTCTGATCGATTGCTAAGCCTACAATTTTAGGAGCTTGGGCTATTGGCCGATTGATGACGGATCAGTATAAGCGTACCACGAGCTCATCAGCCCCAACATTTCTCTTAGGTGAGTGTTTTGCAAGTACTATAGCTCGCACGGTAGCTAGCCTACTAACACCAAGAATCATCAAATAAGCCCTGCTGATATGATAAACAGTTCAAACTTACATCTAAGCATGCCATATATTACATCAAAAGCTAGTGAGGATACATCTGTTTCCATAACTCGGAGAGGGTTCGCATGATTTACTATCAAACAAAAGTAGCAAGTACCGCCCACACAAGACAGTGCACTAGCCCTAATATAGTTTGATAACACGCATCGTTATGGTAATTAAACACAGGGCAATGCAAACTACCTGAAGGATTAGCGCGACCAACTATTTCTTGTCATCGATCTCTCGGGCAATGACCACAGCAGGGACAACGGCATGGGAATCGATCTCTGGGGCGATGTCCATAGGACTGACCATGACATCGGAGTCGATCTCTGGGGCGATGTCCACAGGATGGACAGCGATATCGGAATCGATCTCCAGGGCGATGCCAACACGACGGACCGCGACATCGAAAACGATCTCTGGGGCATTATCCATAGGACGGGCCGCGACATCGGAATCATCAAGGACGTCCACCGGCACCTGCACAACCCTAACATATTAGCAAGCACATTGCAAATAATCAAAAACCACAACTTTCGGTAATAAGCCATTATTTTTTACCTTGCGTAGCTCACCAGGGGATCCCATCCCTCCGGGGCCATCTCCTCGTCCTCGATGGGGGCCATCACCTTACCAGGGGAATACTGCTTCTCAACGGCAACTATCTCCTCAATCTCGGCCTTGAGCCTCGCATAAGTGGCCATCAGAGTTTCTGGGGTAGGAACGGTGGGCCCCTTGCTGTTCTTCCAACTTTCTTTGAGGAGTTCGTTCGCCAACATCGTCAACTCCTTGGCCAGTGCTTGTTTCTTGGAGTTCTTTGTCTCCATGGGTTGGCCCGCCAACATGGTCAACTCGTTGGTCGGTGCTCGCTTCCTGGAGATCGCTGTCTCTAGTGGGTTGTCCGCCGGCAACTCTTTGCCTAGTGCTCCAGGATCCATCAATGAACTGACAAACAAAAAGCAATCAATAGGAAACCACAATCGCAGGTAAAGAATAGGCTGTGAGAATCGGTCGGTGCTTCGCAAAAAGAAGATTCTTGGAATGAAAATATAGAAGCATCACTAATTCGCCCACCTTTCCTTCGTCGGTACAGAAGAAAATGGCAGAAGTGAGTAGCCTGGAGTGAGGTTTTCTTCAAGAAAGGGGAGAAAGGGCTTCAACGAGCATTCCAATGAAATGATGGTTGCTTCATCCAGTCCAACTTCATTGCCACTTTACCAATGCTGGTAAAGGTGTGGGTTTTGTGATATGACAGGTCATCACAGCCACACCGGGGTGACCGGTGAGTTTCGACTGTAGCACCTCGCTGTGATTTGGTGGATGGCACGCGGTCCCGGATGCTTTGATGTAACGCGTGTAGATAGAGCGGCTAGTCATATAGGAGTGGTCAATATTGTGCACCACGACAAAGGCGGAGAGGAAAATGAGAGAACTACATAATTAATGCATGAGTTTAATTAGGGTAGTTTTGTAAAGTACGAGATACATTTCTCCAATCGCAAAATGCCTTGGTTGATGAGATTTGAGATTTGAGCCCTATAAACCGAAAGGGAGATTTGAGATACTGCACGCGGTGTAGTCTAGTCACTTGTTGGAATCTCTAGAAAGACTTATACCGCATGATTCTTTGCTTCTTCTTACTACTACGTACTACTTTGCCGACATGAGGGACAACCAGCAGCATCCGGGTCGACGTAATATGTGTCATGCACCATATTAGAGTGCGGAACGGAAGGGGGGCATCACCCCGGTCGTACCGCCTGGCCCTGTTTGGATACTTTAACTCAGTTAAAGGTTAGTGTTAGATTCTAATCCTGAACTAACCCTGAAGTAACTCTAGCGAAAGAGGTGTTTGGATGACAGGGTTAGATGGAGCGCGGATATGGCGAGGTGCCTTCATGGGCGGTGCGAGAGGGAGGGAGGGAGGGAGAGGACGAGAAGCTTCGAGGAAGTGGGGAGGGATCTGCTGTGGGAAGAGCGAGAGAAAAAAATGTGTTCTTAGTGTCCCGAGAAGAACTAACCCAAATAAGCATCTCTTGGGTGGTTTAAATTTTTTTGGGTTAGTTGAGTTCAAACTAACCCAAACTAACTCTAACACATGGATCCAAACAGTAACCCAAACTAACCCTCCTGTTCGGATATTTTTGGGTTAGTTGAGTTCAAACTAACTCTAACACATGGATCCAAACAGTAACGCGCTGTCAAATCGCACAACCCGACCTTTCCAGCAGTAAGTAAGTTGAATCCGCTACTCCCTCACCCTCCTCGCCTCTCTGTCAAACTGCCTACGCGAAAACTGCCGCGCGCACTGCCCGGGAAAAGCCCGCCCTCAACTTTTAACTACGCGAAAATAGTTCGAGCTTGTTCATTCTATATAAATAGTACTCCCTCCGTACCTAAATATAAGTCTTTGTAGAGATTTCACTATGGACTACATACAGAGAAAAATGAGTGAATCTAGACTCTAAAATGCATCTATATACATCTATATGTGGTCCATAGTAGAATCTCTACGAAGACTTATATTTAGGAACGGAGGGAGTAGTACTATATGTTGATTCACCCGTGGGGTTGTTCAATGAATGGAGGGCCGGGGAGCACAAGTGAACAATACTACTAGTAGTAGTAGTAAGTAGGAGTCGTACATGTAGTCACCTTAAATAAAGAGTTTCTTGTCTTTAATGCCACGTACACAAATTGAAATGCTTGTTGTGGAGAGAAAAATATAATCACTCCACTATATATGTACGCAGGGGTCTGAGCGCTTGCTTTACTAGGGTTGCTCTCTTCATTCTCTCATCCTCTCCAAATATAAACAAGACATCGGTAGCGACATTTTCTCTCTGCTCACCGCTGGTCACCGATCCGGCTGGATCCCTTTGGCTGGTGTGTGTAGAGGACTAGGTGCATCGTTCATGCGGTCATCACCGACGAGGGAGGAAACCCACAGCTGCCGGAGGGACCTGATCCTCTGCCCATGCCATTCTCTCCGACACAGAGCTGGCTCGGGAGGTCCTCCGACCCTTCTTCCTCCCTGCCGTATTGTCCGCAGATCCGACCTGCCACCGCCGACATCCCGATGACCCTTAGGTATAAGTTCTTCGAAAGTGGCCTTGCTCTACTGCCCTAGCTCCCCATGTGTCTGCATGTGCATCTTTTTCTACTCCCATCAGCTCTTCCAAAGCCACCTAAATTTTTAGTATTATTAGAGGTAAAGCTACTTCATGCATTCGAATCCAGGGCTTTGTTCAAACAACAAAGAAAGGGGGAAAGTTGTAGCATGAATCTAGGACTTGATTCAAAGAGGAAATAATATGGTGAAAGAAGTAGAGACCGGATACCCAACTGGTCTCTTGGTTGAAAAGGCAAATAATGGGAAAATGCAGTACAACTGGATAAGGAACAGATCTATTATTGATTAAAAAAGGATAGAAAGTGGCGGCTGGTGGACAAGTCAACAGAGTATGTCGAGGATTAGGTTTGTTGCCCTCACATAGTAAAAGGTCTCCAGGATTAGAATTGCTGCCCTCACATAGTAAAAGGTCTCAGGATTAGATCTGCTGCCCTCACATAGTAAAATGTCTCCAGGATTAGATCTGCTGCCCTCACATAGTAAAAGGTCTCCAGGATTAGATTTGCTGCCCTCATATAGTACAAGGTCTCCAGGATTAGGTTTTCTGCCCTCACATAGTAAAAGGTCTCCAGGATTAGATTTGCTGCCCTCACATAGCATGAACAAACTCGGCATCACCACTTTATGCCTCCTTGTAGGTACATTGTGTTGATGCGTCCACTGTCGCATGTCCTTATACCAACATTTTGCTGTTGTTAATGTAAGGGCGCATGTAAAATGAAGCGATCACACTGTTACCTTAGGGACATGTCTAACCAGTGTTATTGTTAATCTAATGCCTCCAGTGATAAGATGCAATTAAACTGTGTTACAAATGGCACTCCTGCTGTTTTCCCCAGTATGATAAGTAAGTTGCTCCTTTACGCTGCTAAGTGTCCTGGTGTCCCCACGGTCCCATGCCCTTAAACCAACTCTTTAGCTGCTGTTGATTTACTGTATCTGGTAAACAAGCAATGCCACCATTAAAGTAATCCCATATTTGAGGAATCTCATTGTTGATCGTAATGCTTCTGGTAACATGAAGCATTGCTGACATTTTAAAATTTCTACTGCCCTTGCGTGGTTGCCATGAACATAATTAAGATGCTTCTTTTCATTTTGTATATGTTTCGTATATTCTTATTGACCAGCGACTATTTACTTTCTATCTTTTTTGCATATAGGGATATCCATTTCACCTTGTTGCTATTGTGACCTTTTGGTGAACTGCACAAAACACTTTTTTTGGAATGAGTGTCTTGTGCAGTTCAACTAAAATGTCATGTGGGCAACATCTCTCAATTTTGGTGGAACTGCACAAAATGGTGATTGAAGTTTGCAAAATCTCCGTCAAGTTCTGCTGGTAATATTGTGCAACAATTTAATAGCCTTTGCAAGATGATCCATCACTGTCACCACAATGGCACTTTATTTTAGTGGAACTGCACAAGAGGATAAGAAAATTATAGTTGCACCTTACATGAGCCGGACAACCAACCTTAATGTTCCTCAATTTTAGTGCAACTACTAAAGAAGAACCTGCCAGCTCATGAGAGCAAGTACTTCTTGCTAGCTAAATGATGCAATCTTTGCTTCATTTCAGGTGAACTGCAGAAAAAGGCGCATGAATTGAATCATGGAACTTCAGGCAGGCCTCGTCCGAGTGGAGCTGTAGGTTGAGTTCAGTGAGGCCACTATTAAAGTGAAATCATGCTCTTCTTGTTTGTGTTGTGCAAAGAAGAATACTCAACTACAGATGTTCTGACGGTCAAGAGCATTCGCCAAGTTCCTCGATTGTATGACATGGCTAGCAAAGATGGATTTAATCCCAATATTCACTTTATCAAAAGGCTCTAATGGGTTGGTTCTGAATCTTGCAAGCTGGGAATCAATGAGATGTGTAGGCATCTTTGTTGTACTTATTATTTGAATCTTATTTGTTGGTTCTGAATCTTGCAAGCTGGGAACCAATGAGATGTGTAGGCATCTTTGTTGTACTTATTATTTGGATCTTATTTGTTGGTTCTGAATCTTGCAAGCTGGGAATCAATGAGATGTGTAGGCATCTTTGTTGTACTTATTATTTGGATCTTATTTGTTGTTTCTGAATCTTGCAAACTGGAAAACACAGCATGATGATGCAGAGGACAACAACCATAACAAATAGTTCAATCTTGGTAGTATTATCTTTGTGAAAGTGCGACAAATGTGTTGATCGTGTGCGTCTTGAGAATAATAATTCTAATTGTTGTGCATGTTGATCCTATGGCACTGATAGAATGAGCCAATGCATTGCTTGTTTTAAGTATAAATTTCTATTAAAGCTAATTAAATTTAAGTAAAGCGACCACTAACTCCTGTTATTACAGTACCAATACAGACCTGCTCGTGAACCGACGTGTGGCTGGAGTAGGTTTCTTAATGGAGGCGTTTGAATGCGCCGAGGGTGCATCTTCTACCGGGCGTGCAACAGATGAGGGAGGGGTAGTAACTGTTGTCGCATGTACACACTCAGTTTACTATTGAATCCATTTCCCCAAGAGCTGAAAAACGAACTGCTGTCGCCGCCTACACACTCATTCACTTGAAGAGACTCCAATGGCGATCCGAGGGGTGAGCTTGCTGGATATGGACTTTAGCAAGGAGTTCCCCTTTGAGTTCGCCGTTCAGTCCGATGGCTGCACCAAGTTGAATGTGATGTACACCAAAGATCCAGACTCGGTGAAGCTCTACCTCGCTGAGTTCAAGTAGTACCTACAGGACGAGAAAGCACAAAGTTGCAGGACTAGACCTTGTGCCCATCCATTCATCTCCTGACAAGGACCGGCGGATCACCGTCGCCCAGGTATGTGTGCGGTACGAGGTTCTCATCTACCACTTCTGTAGGGCCATCAGAGGTTCTGGAGTATTCACCCGTTTCATCGGTAGCGCCGACTGCACCTTCGCTGCGGTGGAGAGAAGGAAGAACGCGACGATTCGGCCATCTGGTGCAACAAGTTTGTCGACATCCAGAAGCAATACAAGATCATCAGCAATGGGCAGGAGAAGGACTCCGTGGTTGACCTCGCCGAGACCATCATCGACCCCTGATACGCCAACATGAAAGAAGACAACGATACCAAGGACCTGAACACGTGGGAGGTACCTCTAAATCTAGCCTACATAACCTACGCGGCCAAGGACGCATATGCATGCTACGACATGTACAGGCAGATCTTGGACATGAGGGTGTGTCTGCTTCCCATAACCGACGAGTACACGGACAGCCGCAGCGTCATGATCAAGCTTGCCAGGAAGGTCTAGATGTTGTACTTTATCTGTTTATAAGCACATTTATCATGTGAGTGTTTCATGCATTAGCCTATGTGTCGTAATTATCTATTTTGTCCAAAATATTTATTTTAAGAACCCATTAACCTGTTTGCTTTTTTAGTGGCTATTTGCTTATGTATGTAACTAGTTCACTTGTTCGTTACAAAAAAAAACTAGTTCACTTGGCTGCCGTGCTTTGAATCTCCTTCCTCCCAACATATTCTCCTCGTTAGGTGGACCCAGGAGGTCTCGCACACAGACATATGGGACAAACCACCTATCCATTTGTATTTCCTTATTTTGTTCAATCTTTCGTCCTCTTCCTATACAGCGGCTGGCCATCATAGCCTATGGCATTGGCCAGGCCATCCCTCTACTACCACACATTGTCCGGCGGCGGCAGCTCCACCGGCCCACCCTGCACCAGAACAAGTCAAGCCTTGTAGTCCCCTCCGCCTGCGTCTTCCCCCGCTCCGGTTCGTTCGGTCCGAGGTCTCGACGTCGTCCTTCGCCTTGGTGCTCTAGCCGCGGTGCCGTCGTCTGTCGTTCCCAACATGGTCAGCAAAACAAGAGGAATCGGGAGACAACTGTTCGTCGAGAGGCTGATAGTCCCGGGCCCACCAGGTCCATGGCCTAGGTTTTGTTGTTTAACATGGGCAGCCCACGACATGTTTCAACATTTTTTGGATCCAGCAGGTATCAAGAGGCCTTTGGGCCTCCCAACCTGGCTTGTCTATAACATCAACAACTCAAGTTATGTTTGTTTTTTCAAGACGACGCACAGCTCAGTTCTATTTTTCTATAAGAATGCAAAACTGAACATGTTTTCTATAAGAATACAAAACTGAACCAATATTTATATCTTATTTTACTACATATCTCTCCCTAATCTTTCTCTAATAATAAAGCACGGATTGACTTCGTGGGTTCACCGTCACAATACGCTTTCTTTTCATGTCATAATACGCTATAAAATCGTAATATAAATAAGGTGGTACTAAATTTCGTCCGGCTGGACCTGGGCGCCGCACGCACACGGCTAGCCCTATAAAATTCTTCACTCATGTGTAGTACTTCGGTAGTGCAGCACGAGATGGATTATGGAGTTGGGTAGTAGTGCTACCATGTCTCGAGAGCTGGTCGTCCTAGCGTTCACGTACGTGCTTGTCCACTATCTCACAGGGGTCATTCTCCGGAGCAAACGGGCGTCGCTGCCTTTGCCACCCTGCCCGCGGGGCTACCCGGTGGTTGGAGCGCTGCCCCTGCTGGGCCGGGCACCGCACCGAGCACTCGCAGCCCTGGCTAGGCTGCACGGCCCCATCATGCACCTGACCTTGGAAGGCAAGGCCTCGTCGTCGCTTCCACGCCAGAGTCGGCGCGCCTCCTGCTCAAGGACCACGGCGGCAGCTTCCTCGACCCCCCGGTGGACGACGGCGCGCCAAAGGTGCTGGCGTACGGCGCCCAGGACCTTGTTTTCGCGCCCTATGGCCCCAAGTGGCGCCGCCTGCTCCGGGAGTTCAGCGCGGGCCTCCTTGACCCCAAGGCGCTCGCCGACTGGGCCGACACGCGCCACGGGGAGGTCGGCCGTATGGTCCGTGCGATGAGCCGGCGGGGCGAGGCATTGGAGGTACCGGAGTTTCTGTTCGGCGCAATGGCAAACATGATTGGACAGGCGGTGGTGGGTCGGCGAGTGCTCGACGAGGCTGGCGGCGAGGCCACGAGGGAGTTCAAGGAGATGGTGGTGGAGCTGATGACCACGGCGGGGTTGGTGAACATCGGCGACTTTGTGCCGGCAGTAGCATGGATGGACCTGCAGGGACTCGGCCGGAGGATGCGGCGGCTAACAACAAGGCTGGACAGGGCCTGGAGCCGGTTGCTGTCCGATCACGAGGTGGCCATGGCTAACAGGAAGCAAGACGGGAGCCGCCGTACAAACCTTGTCGACCGGCTGATCGCATGTCGTGGCCATGCGGAGGACGGGGGGACGGCGTCACAGACCTCAACATCAAAGCTGTACTTAACGTACGTACTCCATCGCCTCTAGGGTAATCCACACACACACACACACACAGACGTGCACATGCATTTATGTTGGCCGGCTCACGCATACCACCATCACAGAACCTGTTCACAGCGGGGACAGACACTTCGTCGAGCACAATCGAGTGGGCGCTGGCCGATATGCCGATCGAGCTGAGGGTGGACAGGGGTCGGGCCCTCACCGATCGAGCTGCCGTTTGGACCGGCCGCCGGCGGTCTAGACCGGACCGGACCGAGCAACTTCGCACTCCTGTTTTTAGGGACCAGACATGCGGCGTCAAAGCTCGGTCCGGACAGAGAGGACCAGCCATGGCGAGGTGGCAGTAACCATGGCGTCAGCTACGGGTTCTAAACTCCTAATGAGAGAGGGAAACAAAGGGAAAAGCTACGGGGACTCACGGTTAGCCCGACGGCGAGGTCGGTGAGGCCGGGGAAAGCAGCAACGACAATGTAATCGACGACGAACGACGATACTCGGACTTGGAGTTGGAGGATGATGGCGAGGGCTTCAGGGTGAATTCGGCCGAGTCCTTGCGCGGGGAAGGAGATCTCAAGGTTGTGGACCTCCTGGACAAGGTTGTTCGTTGTGGGGAATCCGGTGGCCGTGTGTGCTGCGCGCCGGTGGCATGCATGCTCTGCTTGTGCCTGCCCTCACCCAGCCGTGCGTGCGCTGGTCCTCCAGTGGGCTGCAATTTGCACCATGACTCGCTGAGCTTGACCTGTCGGTCCTAGCTCCAGCTGCACCGTGGCCTGTGGAGTTCAGCGCCACCGCGTCAGCCATCACACGGAGCTGCTACTGCTGCTCTTTTGCTCTAATTTTCTTGGATGCTTAAGCAAAACTAATGAGGAGAGAGAGAGAGAGAGAGAGTATCGGTGGTTACAGGAGCATAGGAATCAGAGGATAGGATAGGCACGTGTGTAGTGGAAAGAAATCAAAGATTTTTAGTGTGAAATATAATTGCTTTCCTATTGCAGCACGATGCTGGAGCATGGCAGGAGCGGTGCGGCATGGCGCGATGCTGGAGACGGGCTCGGGATGGGGACAGAGATGAGAGAGATACATATTTTTGTGACAAATAGCTGTTCGTGCACCTCCGGTGTAGTCAAATGGAGACACAGAAAGAGATGAGATGATATTCTTTTGTACTATGTTGTTGTTCGATGAGATGAGATGAAGCAGGTTGTTTGATGCTTCTTATAAGATGGATCAATGGGGTTGAGAGAGAGAGAGAGAGAGAGAGAGAGAGAGAGAGATCAGAGTGAGAAGAGAGAGTTGTGGTGATTTTTTAATTTTATGACGATCTTCGGTGTTAGTGCTGCTACTATTGGAGCTGAACCTGTGGAGTTCAGCGCCACCGCATCAGCCATCACACGGAGCTGCTACTACTGCTCTTTTGCTCTAATTTTTTTGGATGCTTAAGCAAAACTAATGAGGAGAGAGAGAGAGAGAGAGTATCAGTGGTTACAGGAGCATAGGAATTAGAGGATAGGATAGGCACGTGTGTAGTGGAAATAAATCAAAGATTTTTAGTGTGAAATATAATTGCTTTCCTATTGCAGCATGACGCTGGAGCATGGCAGGAGCGGTGGGCATGGCGCGATGCTGGAGACGGGCTCGGGATGGGGACAGAGATGAGAGAGATACATATTTTTGTGACAAATAGTTGTTCGTGGACCTTCGGTGTAGTCAGATGGAGACACAGAGAGAGATGAGATGATATTCTTTTGTACTATGTTGTTGTTCGATGAGATGAGATGAAGCAGGTTGTTTGATGCTTCTTATAAGATGGATCAATGGGGTTGAGAGAGAGAGAGAGAGAGAGATCAGAGTGAGAAGAGAGAGTTGTGGTGATTTTTTAATTTTATGACGATCTTCGGTGTTAGTGCTGCTATTATTGGAGCTGAACCAGAGGCGCACTATATTGAGTACTTTGCAGATGAAAAAGAGAGGAAGATCGTGTTGCATAGTGTTTGCTTATGATGTTTTTCTGATGATAAATTTGTTGATTTGTTTGTTACAACAGACGCAAATAAACGGATTTACTGAATGACTGAAACACAGTTTCGATGTAATTTAATAAGTCTATTAATATATTTTGGGTTACCACAAAAGTGAGCCGATGATATAGTGTGGATGTACTCAAGCTGAGGTATGCACCAAATATTAACCCAGATTAGCCTTTTGATCCCAATGCTCATATAAAGTGTTGTTAAGTATTGGCTTGAATCCTTCCTTTTGACGAAGACCCTCAATTCAAATAATTCAAACCTTCTTAGTTCGTAACATTTGATGCGTGAATTCTTGTTCGTACTTTAATTTTGTTTTACTATTTTTAGGGTAATCACTACTTTATTTATTCTTTAGTTCACGACCATTTCGTCCAAAATACATCATGGATAAAAAAATGGGATACATTAAACCAAGTTTTTCACAACTTATTAACATAGCCTTCCCTCATAAGAATACCAGTCGCTTTGTTCGCCAGTCACCTCGACCAGATCACCCGGTGCTCATTCACACCAGCAAGCAACTCCTTGATCTCTTCTAGAAAAGGGCTAAACCTCGAATGCTCGAACGGTCTTGATCTCTTGATTGGAAAGCAGGTGCCACACCTTGATTGTTTGTCTTGAGACAAAGTTTTTCAATACCCAATTTCATCGCCAACTCAACACCTGTTGCAACATTTGAGTGGTAATAAATTACTTTTCTGTTTTCTAAACATTATGTTGGCATATGTGCTATCTTTTTCCTAATAATAAAGCACGGATTGAGTTTTTTGAGTTCACCGTTACAATACATTTTTTCCCGTGAATTTCCGCTTTCATTTCTTTTTACCTATATATTATTTTCTACATACGAGGTGGTACTATTGCTCCGCGGTTGTTCTGTCGTTATATCGCACGAAAATTGCTTACGTAGCTCCTAGATTCGTTAGTTCCGTTGTTGGGCTTGGGCCTGCATAGAACGAGTTTTTTTGGTGTGGGCCGGCTGGGTGCTGCAAGAGCTGGGTTGGGGTGGCGTGGCTCAGACGCGGGCGAGCGGCTGGGCTGCCATATCGAGCGCGTGGTCAACGCGGAGGTCGTCTCGCTCAATGCAGGGACCGAAGACGACGGTGCTCGGGATCGAAGCGGGCGGCGCTGGAGTTCTCATCCGGATAACGCCAGTTGAAGACGCGGCAGAAGGCTTGGCTCTAGGTGGATCTGGTGTAGAGGGGGTCACGAGCGAGGTGGAGGAAGGCGGGGCACTGAGCTCCATGGTCGCCCATGGCGGCGGCGTTCTCCGGTTCCTGTCGAGGGAGAGAAGAGAGAGTTTGGACAGGGAGAGATGTGAGCAAGGAGAGAAAGGAGCGGACGAGAGGCAGGGTTGGAGCGTCAGCTATGGCGGCAAAAGGATGCCCACGACGGTGGTGCCGTGGTGGTTTGACCTCGGCGGCTCAGCCATCCCTGCTAGCTCGAGCATAGTGGCAGGCCAAGCTCCGCCTCCTCCATATCGACCTGTTAATTTTCTATATGCCATGAACTTCGTGCTATTTTTTATATGTTCTTTGCGTGTTCTCTTGATCTGGAAGTAGGGAAGTCAGATCGGTATTCGTTGCTTCCTGCGTCCCTTGTGCCAAGCATCGGTTCAATGAAACTGGGCTCATTTCAAATTACTGAGATATGTCATGCATGCACGTGCAAATTGCAAGCTGCTCAGGGATCGCACAGGTGGATTCCGAGGGGTGGTCTGCCACTGTTTCCAGTCTATCAAAGTTTTCAGAAATCCTTGCATGCAGCATGAGAGTTCAACTAGCTGTGGAGTTGCATGTGCAGAAGCTGCATGTTGAGCTGGATAATAGAACGGTGGTGGGCACGCTGAATGCTAGGGAGAAGAACCTAGCAGCTGCTGGACCGGTCACTGAAGAGATTAAAGCCATGCTTAAGAACTTTCAAGATACAAAGATTAGTTTGGCACGCCGTTCCGTTAATGGAGCTACTCACGGGTTAGCTCGAGAGGGAGTTTGTAGGGAATTAAACAATGTGTGGACTGATGATCCACCAGACTGTATTTTGCAGATCGTTGCCTCGGGGATGTCCGGGTTTTTCGAATAAATAGATAAGTAATTAAGTTATCTAAAAAAACAAAGTGTACTTATCCTTTATATTCCATTGATAGATGGGAAGGTGTGTCAGGTGGTTTGTTAACAAATTAGGTTTTTGTTGCAATTAATTATGTTTCTTTTTTTAATATACTACTCCAAATTTTAATGTTAGTGCAGAACAAATTTTATTCCATTGATAGATGGAAAGATGTATCAGGTGATTTCTTAACACTTTAGGTTTCACTATTAATTATGTTACATTTTTAAATATTTTATTCAAAATTTAAGGTTGATGTAGTAATTTCTTTACTAGATTGATGAAATATTGATTATGATAGAAGTTTTATGGCATAGTAACCCCCGGGCATCAGGGAGTAGATTGCCGAGGGCGGTCCTCACTTCTAGCTCGATGAGATTAGTTTTTTTAATGTTTTATATGAACATTCCCTTGCGCGGATGTGTTTCGGGCAGTGTCGTGGATGAGCTCATCACCTTGGTATCGATCATGTTCGGATACATTGTGATCAGGTGGTGAATGGCCGACGTGCGTTCGGTGTCATGTCAAAATACAAGGCACATGCATGTGCGTGTATGTGTGTGTGAGAGAAGAGGGGTCTTTGAGACATCACAGAAAGAGGACATATGATATTTCTTTTCTCCAGTTGCAACGCACGGGCATTTTTGCTAGTAATAATAATAAAGCATAGATTGAATCTTCGGGTTCACCGTCGCGGTGTTTTTTCAAAGAAGTCCCTAATGTTTTCGATAATTGAACCCGCAGACTTTATTTTAATGGATTTGAAAAAACGGTTCAGTTTTACAAAACTCCACTCTATTAAATTAAACCAAAACAATCCAACCAATCCTCCGCCTCCTCCTCTGCTCTCGCCATTGCCCGCAGAGCTCCATCCAATCACTGGCTCGCTCGCCGAGATGCAAGGCGGTCGCGTCGGCTGGGACAGCGGACGCGCGCGCGGGAGGAGGAGTTCGCGGACCTGCCTTCCATCGTGCGGGCCAGCAACCGCCGCCGCCGCCAGCAGCAGATGCAGCAGGCGCAGCCGAAGATCCCCTCGTGGGGCCGGCGCCGGCTGAGAAGCCCGCGGCCCATGACGATAGCAGCGAGGGCCTCGCCATTCCGGACACCCCGCTCGCCTTCCCCAAGGACGCCGAGCACGACGAGGCAGAGGTGGCGGAGGACGAGGCCAAGGCTAGCGTGCAGCACAAGGTGAGCCACCGGGCTGCGGGATCTGCGCCCGCCCGCCTCCTTCCGCCTATTCATTCCACTTCGATTCCGATTTATTGCTGTTCTTAACCTCCTCGGAGCTTGCACCAGGCTCAAATGTGAGTCCCCTGCACTTCATATTTAGGCTGCAACATTTTCTGAATTTTTAGTTTGGCTGAAGATGCCCTTACTCGTACACTAGATCCATATTCAGGCTGCAACTTTTACTGAATTTTTAGTTTGGCTCGACGAGGTTGACATCGACGACTCCTGCTGCTGCTGAGCTTCGCGTGCCACAGTGACGGCACGGGACGCATCCTCGAGGCCATCGGCGTTGACCCAAAGCCATCAGTGCCGCCGAACCTGGTAGCTTCCACCTCACTGTCGTGGGAGCCTATGAACAGAAGACATCCGAGGGGACGCCGAAGACGAGCGAGGGCGGCCACCTGAGGCGCTAGGAGAGGTGGCAGTGGGCAGCGGCGGCGGCACCATCGAGAAGGGCGCGAAGGACCTCGGTGGAAGCGATACCTATCGGTCATCAGAGCCGCCAACCGGCTGCCCGGCTATGCGCCACATCCACATCTCCTGTAGTTGATGTCGCCGCTCCTCCTCTGAAGTGTCTCTGTGGCAGCGGTGTTCCCACCCCCACGCCCATAGTTGCTTCTCCCGATCTGTTGTCCCTCTCGGCATGGACGGCAACAGTGGCTGCAGTTCCTCTCCGGCGAGCTTGTGCTCTTCTCTTTGCATCACCTGCAAAATCGCTAGATGGTCTCTGGTTTGTGGGTGGCAGGCGGTGATCTTTACCTGGGTATATGTGAGTATGTGACACATCGTTCAAACGCGAATTGCAGAATGATGCCTTGACCAATTTAGTGCAGGATATATGCAAGTTGACTACAAATCAATTGGAATTGTGTACATCTTTAGCAATGTGATCTGGAGTGAAGTTCAGCCAGACTCCTACTATCCCCTGTAAAGGCGCACAGAAAGCTAACATGTGGGCAATGGAGCTACAATCTCTCTTAACCTTGCATCAGCACCAACAGACAAATACACAAGTAAACACAAGTTCCCTCGCTGTAGATGAAGCATAGCCAGGGCATGTCAGTCAGTTTCAGTGTGTCCGGTATCAAATCATGTTGCATGTTTATCCCTTGTCAGTTTGGGACGTACGTATATAGCAGCTTAGAGAGAGTGGTTTGGCTCCAGGCGCCTTGTAACTCAGTACTTTTTTTACGGAACTTACTGCGGCTTGTGACTGGATCATGTGGATGGTCTATAAGATTTTGAGCTGGTGTCTTGACTCCTTTAAGAACAACAACAACAACAACAACATGTCTGGTGTTATGCCTGAAAGGCATGTAGTTCAGAACGGACCAGGTAACATGCTTTCAAAGTGCATTATAAAATATCAATTCAACTGGAAAATTGCTATTCACAATTGTTTACGTTTGCTACTATGAATTTTGACTTCCAAGATAGCAGCTGATTGTCGGTCGATTTTCTTGTCACATGTCGAAAATATTAGCAATTTTGTTATCAGAAGTTCAGAACTATCTTTGCTTTAACTTTCTTTGGGCCACAAGATATAGGTCGACCCTCAGCCCATGTCTATCGTCCACACTTTCGTTGGGCCACTGCCTTCAGTTTCCACCGCCGGACCAGGCAATAATGGATTCAGATGATGAAGTTGATAATGCTTCCAGACCTCCTGCAGCTCCATGTGTCCAAGGTACCTTCACTTTACGTACCTTCAACTTTGGTCTGTGTCCCTTGTCATTGTTCAACTTCTAACATCTTCTCTTGCAGGAATCTTCAAAAAATTATTCATACCCCAGATCACCTACTTCACGATGGAACTGCTCATATATGCTATTTCCATTAATGGGCAATGGAGAAGATGTGACACATCACAATATTTTTATAGAGCTTTTAACCTTCTTTACCATGACGATGAATTTTCCAGTTATCAAGCCACATTTCCATCGACCGACGTGGCTCTGACCAGACACGAATAATTTCTAATCTCACCACATGAATGGCACTCTTGGTCTCATCAGATATAAACACACATGTTCTACTTGCTAATGTTGATTGCTCTGCTTGCAGTTGTTGTTACTTTAGATTTGGTGACGATCCTAATTTTTACTATCTGTTTTTAATTAGATTTTAGATAAACTAATTATTTAAAGTTGGTGTCGTTTAGCCCACAAATCAATGAAGTGGCGACATGGGTTGCACGTTGTGTTAAAAGAGGACGTGGACATGGGGGGTTCTTGAGCCATGTTTATTTTGCTAAGGCATGTGACTTTTTTTTCTCCCGTTGCAACGCACAGGCATTTTACTAATTATTTCATTCATAAGGGAAGAGAAGAAATTAAATGAGGGAGACAATTTCACCATTATCCCACTCAGAACACATCCACCACTTCTCTTTCACCCGGTGATAGTAATCAGTTGATGGAGGCGCCATCGAAGGACATGACTATGACTTCCTCAATTCTTTTTTTTACCGCGGACACAGAGCGCGTTTTTTTTAAGACAAATACTTATTTGAAAAAAATCAAAAAAGTGAACATTTTAAAATATGTCACCATTTTTATATTCGGTATTTCCAAAAAATGTACCCTTTTTTAAATGTTTGCATTTAAAAATATTCTCAATTTTTTAAATAAATCAAAATTGTTTGTAAAAATCATGTGTTAAAAATGTGGATCTAAAAAAAATCCCATTTTAAAGAAATGATAAAAAATGTTACTTTTAAAAATATTCATGGTTTATCGAAAAGTAAAAAAAAAAGATTGACAAATTATTCCATGCACAACTACTCAACTACTCTTTCATCAGATGAAGAATGTTAAGGTGGCTTCTTTAAATCCACACTTCATACTCGGAAAAGAGTAATAAGAATTGAATATAGGAAATGTTGCGTAATACCACACACAAAGCAGATTTTGTTATTTTTCTGGCCCGTTACAATGCACGGGCATTTGTACTAGTGTATATATATATATATATATATATATATATATATATATATATATATATATATATATATATATATATAGGGAAAATCCATCCTACCACCCGGTGGTAGTTACCCCATATGTCTCATATACTACCATGTGGTACTATATATACTACTTTAGCATTTTAAATATATTCATATACTATATCTAAGATATTTCAAAGTAAGTTACATGAAAAAATTACATATGAACTCATAGTTTTTTTATATTTGTGAAATACGTACATATTTCAACGTAAAAAAGAGCATACTCAAA